>NC_092150.1:4803738-4858738 GCF_045791955.1 Oncorhynchus clarkii lewisi
CCCAGTCACTGTGTACAGTAAACCTGTCAGCAGGCCTAACCCAGTCACTGTGTACAGTAAACCTGTCAGCAGGCCTAACCCAGTCACTGTGTAAAGTAAGCCTGTCAGCAGGCCTAACCCAGTCACTGTGTACAGTAAGCCTGTCAGCAGGCCTAACCCAGTCACTGTGTACAGTAAGCCTGTCACCAGGCCTAACCCAGTCACTGTGTACAGTAAGCCTGTCAGCAGGCCTAACCCAGTCACTGTGTACAGTAAGCCTGTCAGCAGGCCTAACCCAGTCACTGTGTACAGTAAGCCTGTCAGCAGGCCTAACCCAGTCACTGTGTACAGTAAGCCTGTCAGCAGGCCTAACCCAGTCACTGTGTACAGTAAACCTGTCAGCAGGCCTAACCCAGTCACTGTGTACAGTAAGCCTGTCACCAGGCCTAACCCAGTCACTGTGTACAGTAAGCCTGTCAGCAGGCCTAACCCAGTCACTGTGTACAGTAAGCCTGTCAGCAGGCCTAACCCAGTCACTGTGTACAGTAAGCCTGTCACCAGGCCTAACCCAGTCACTGTGTACAGTAAGCCTGTCAGCAGGCCTAACCCAGTCACTGTTTACAGTAAGCCTGTCAGCAGGCCTAACCCAGTCACTGTGTACAGTAAGCCTGTCAGCAGGCCTAACCCAGTCACTGTGTACAGTAAGCCTGTCACCAGGCCTAACCCAGTCACTGTGTACAGTAAGCCTGTCAGCAGGCCTAACCCAGTCACTGTGTACAGTAAGCCTGTCAGCAGGCCTAACCCAGTCACTGTGTACAGTAAGCCTGTCAGCAGGCCTAACCCAGTCACTGTGTACAGTAAGCCTGTCAGCAGGCCTAACCCAGTCACTGTGTACAGTAAACCTGTCAGCAGGCCTAACCCAGTCACTGTGTACAGTAAGCCTGTCACCAGGCCTAACCCAGTCACTGTGTACAGTAAGCCTGTCAGCAGGCCTAACCCAGTCACTGTGTACAGTAAGATTGTCACCAGGCCTAACCCAGTCACTGTGTACAGTAAACCTGTCAGCAGGCCTAACCCAGTCACTGTGTACAGTAAACCTGTCAGCAGGCCTAACCCAGTCACTGTGTACAGTAAACCTGTCAGCAGGCCTAACCCAGTCACTGTGTAAAGTAAACCTGTCAGCAGGCCTAACCCAGTCACTGTGTACAGTAAGCCTGTCAGCAGGCCTAACCCAGTCACTGTGTACAGTAAACCTGTCAGCAGGCCTAACCCAGTCACTGTGTACAGTAAGCCTGTCAGCAGGGACTAACCCAGTCACTGTGTAAAGTAAGCCTGTCAGCAGGCCTAACCCAGTCACTGTGTACAGTAAACCTGTCAGCAGGCCTAACCCAGTCACTGTGTACAGTAAACCTGTCAGCAGGCCTAACCCAGTCACTGTGTACAGTAAACCTGTCAGCAGGCCTAACCCAGTCACTGTGTACAGTAAACCTGTCAGCAGGCCTAACCCAGTCACTGTGTACAGTAAGCCTGTCACCAGGCCTAACCCAGTCACTGTGTACAGTAAGCCTGTCAGCAGGCCTAACCCAGTCACTATGTACAGTAAGCCTGTCACCAGGCCTAACCCAGTCACTGTGTACAGTAAACCTGTCAGCAGGCCTAACCCAGTCACTGTGTACAGTAAACCTGTCAGCAGGCCTAACCCAGTCACTGTGTACAGTAAACCTGTCAGCAGGCCTAACCCAGTCACTGTGTAAAGTAAACCTGTCAGCAGGCCTAACCCAGTCACTGTGTACAGTAAGCCTGTCAGCAGGCCTAACCCAGTCACTGTGTACAGTAAACCTGTCACCAGGCCTAACCCAGTCACTGTGTACAGTAAACCTGTCAGCAGGCCTAACCCAGTCACTGTGTACAGTAAGCCTGTCAGCAGGCCTAACCCAGTCACTGTGTACAGTAAGCCTGTCAGCAGGCCTAACCCAGTCACTGTGTACAGTAAACCTGTCAGCAGGCCTAACCCAGTCACTATGTACAGTAAACCTGTCAGCAGGCCTAACCCAGTCACTGTGTACAGTAAGCCTGTCAGCAGGCCTAACCCAGTCACTGTGTACAGTAAGCCTGTCAGCAGGCCTAACCCAGTCACTGTGTACAGTAAACCTGTCAGCAGGGACTAACCCAGTCACTATGTACAGTAAACCTGTCAGCAGGCCTAACCCAGTCACTTTGTACAGTAAGCCTGTCAGCAGGGACTAACCCAGTCACTATGTACAGTAAACCTGTCAGCAGGCCTAACCCAGTCACTGTGTACAGTAAGCCTGTCAGCAGGGACTAACCCAGTCACTATGTACAGTAAACCTGTCAGCAGGCCTAACCCAGTCACTGTGTACAGTAAGCCTGTCAGCAGGGACTAACCCAGTCACTATGTACAGTAAACCTGTCAGCAGGCCTAACCCAGTCACTGTGTACAGTAAGCCTGTCAGCAGGGACTAACCCAGTCACTGTGTAAAGTAAGCCTGTCAGCAGGCCTAACCCAGTCACTGTGTACAGTAAACCTGTCAGCAGGCCTAACCCAGTCACTGTGTACAGTAAGCCTGTCAGCAGGCCTAACCCAGTCACTGTGTACAGTAAACCTGTCAGCAGGCCTAACCCAGTCACTGTGTACAGTAAGCCTGTCAGCAGGCCTAACCCAGTCACTATGTACAGTAAGCCTGTCAGCAGGCCTAACCCAGTCACTGTGTACAGTAAGCCTGTCAGCAGGCCTAACCCAGTCACTGTGTACAGTAAGCCTGTCAGCAGGCCTAACCCAGTCACTGTGTACAGTAAGCCTGTCAGCAGGGACTAACCCAGTCACTGTGTACAGTAAACCTGTCAGCAGGCCTAACCCAGTCACTGTGTACAGTAAACCTGTCAGCAGGCCTAACCCAGTCACTGTGTACAGTAAGCCTGTCAGCAGGCCTAACCCAGTCACTGTGTACAGTAAGCCTGTCAGCAGGCCTAACCCAGTCACTGTGTACAGTAAGCCTGTCAGCAGGCCTAACCCAGTCACTGTGTACAGTAAACCTGTCAGCAGGCCTAACCCAGTCACTGTGTACAGTAAGCCTGTCAGCAGGCCTAACCCAGTCACTGTGTACAGTAAGCCTGTCAGCAGGCCTAACCCAGTCACTGTGTACAGTAAGCCTGTCAGCAGGCCTAACCCAGTCACTGTGTACAGTAAGCCTGTCAGCAGGCCTAACCCAGTCACTGTGTACAGTAAGCCTGTCAGCAGGCCTAACCCAGTCACTGTGTACAGTAAGCCTGTCAGCAGGCCTAACCCAGTCACTGTGTACAGTAAGCCTGTCAGCAGGCCTAACCCAGTCACTGTGTACAGTAAGCCTGTCAGCAGGCCTAACCCAGTCACTGTGTACAGTAAGCCTGTCAGCAGGCCTAACCCAGTCACTGTGTACAGTAAGCCTGTCAGCAGGCCTAACCCAGTCACTGTGTACAGTAAGCCTGTCACCAGGCCTAACCCAGTCACTGTGTACAGTAAGCCTGTCAGCAGGCCTAACCCAGTCACTGTGTACAGTAAGCCTGTCAGCAGGCCTAACCCAGTCACTGTGTACAGTAAGCCTGTCAGCAGGCCTAACCCAGTCACTGTGTACAGTAAGCCTGTCAGCAGGCCTAACCCAGTCACTGTGTACAGTAAGCCTGTCACCAGGCCTAACCCAGTCACTGTGTACAGTAAGCCTGTCAGCAGGCCTAACCCAGTCACTGTGTTCAGTAAGCCTGTCAGCAGGCCTAACCCAGTCACTGTGTACAGTAAGCCTGTCAGCAGGCCTAACCCAGTCACTGTGTACAGTAAGCCTGTCAGCAGGCCTAACCCAGTCACTGTGTACAGTAAGCCTGTCAGCAGGCCTAACCCAGTCACTGTGTACAGTATCCGAGGCAGAGTAGGTGAACGGATGATCTCCGCATGTGTGGTTTTTCAACAGGACTCCCTGTATATAGCTCCACATTGATCTGGTACTCCCTGTATATAGCCCCACATTGATCTGGTACTGGTACTCCCTGTATATAGCTCCACATTGATCTGGTACTCCCTGTATAGAGCTCCACATTGATCTGGTACTCCCTGTATATAGCTCCACATTGATCTGGTACTCCCTGTATAGAGCTCCACATTGATCTGGTACTGGTTCTCCCTGTATATAGCCCCACATTGATCTGGTACTGGTTCTCCCTGTATAGAGCTCCACAATGATCTGGTACTCCCTGTATATAGCTCCACATTGATCTGGTTCTCCCTGTATATAGCTCCACATTGATCTGGTACTCCCTGTATATAGCTCCACATTGATCTGGTACTCCCTGTATATAGCTCCACATTGATCTGGTACTCCCTGTATATAGCTCCACATTGATCTGGTACTCCCTGTGTATAGCCCCACATTGATCTGGTACTCCCTGTATATAGCTCCACATTGATCTGGTACTCCCTGTATATAGCTCCACATTGATCTGGTACTCCCTGTATATAGCTCCACATTGATCTGGTACTCCCTGTATATAGCTCCACATTGATCTGGTACTCCCTGTATATAGCCCCACATTGATCTGGTACTCCCTGTATATAGCTCCACATTGATCTGGTACTCCCTGTATATAGCTCCACATTGATCTGGTACTCCCTGTATATAGCTCCACATTGATCTGGTACTCCCTGTATATAGCCCCACATTGATCTGGTACTCCCTGTATATAGCTCCACATTGATCTGGTACTCCCTGTATATAGCTCCACATTGATCTGGTACTCCCTGTATATAGCTCCACATTGATCTGGTACTCCCTGCATAGAGCCCCACATTGATCTGGTTCTCCCTGTATATAGCTCCACATTGATCTGGTACTGGTACTCCCTGTATATAGCTCCACATTGATCTGGTACTCCCTGTATATAGCTCCACATTGATCTGGTACTCCCTGTATATAGCTCCACATTGATCTGGTACTCCCTGTATATAGCTCCACATTGATCTGGTACTCCCTGTATATAGCCCCACATTGATCTGTTACTCCCTGTATATAGCTCCACATTGATCTGGTACTGGTACTCCCTGTATATAGCTCCACATTGATCTGGTACTCCCTGTATATAGCTCCACATTGATCTGGTACTCCCTGTATATAGCCCCACATTGATCTGTTACTCCCTGTATATAGCTCCATTCTTGTGTATTCCATATTATTCCTATAATAATTGTTTAACTCTGCGTCTTTGGGAAATGTTCAACTGTAAAATCTACACTATGTGTATTCGGCGCATGTGATAAATACAATTTGATGTGACACACACACACACACACACACACACACACACACACACACACACACACACACACACACACACACACACACGCACACACACACACAATTCAGTCTAAAATCCCAGCAGTGTAAAGCTCTATAGCCTAGAGCTACCTGCCTGTAATTCAAGTCTGCGTGGCATCCTGTGTTCCAAATGGCATCCCCCCCCCCCCCATAGGGCTCTGATCAAAAATAGTGCACTACATAGGGAATAGGGATCTTCATGGGACACAGATCCATTCGGTCTGATTCTTGTACTGAGCCTTCACATTGAGTCTTCTCCAGAAGTAGATAGGGGATTAAATAGGAAATGCAGGGAGGAAGAAGAAGATGGCTTCCCTTACACAAGCAGAGTTTACTACTTCAAATCCCCACTATACGTATCATTGAGAAGGATTGAAAGTGGGTGATAGATTAAACTGCGGAGACAGAGGAAAGGGGTAAGTGGGGATTGAACCCCCATATGGGATATAGTCTATATAGTGCGATTCAGCAGTGACACTAGCACATTTTCTACGGATTTGCAACCTGACCTAATATTCACATTTACACCACATACGTGTATCAGTGAGTCTGTCCGTCCGTCCGCCCGTCTGTTTACCATATCTATACCAGACTCTGTAGTAGTGGACAGTAAATCCTCTGTCCTTACTACAGAGCAGTACCACAATCAGTGAATAGTGAATCTCAGTATGAGAAGGGCCATAATAGATTTTAAAATGAAACCTTATTTTAAATAGACAAGTCAGTTAAGAACAAATTCTTATTTACAATGACAGCCTACCTCGGCAAAAAAAAAACCCTACGACGCCGGTGAACAGCCTGGATTCGAACCAGTGACTGTAGAGATGCCTCTTGCGCTGAGATGCAATGCCTTAGACCACTGCGCCACTCGGGAGACATTGATAACAGAGACAGTAATCAGAACATACATGTTTGAATAGTACTTGAATATCCGTAATCATTTTCCACGAATCAGTGGATACTGAATAGTGTGAGCATGGCGATTCCTATATGTCACTAATACGAATGCCAGGATCTCTCTGTACATAAGGGTGTGTTGATCACAAAGAGACTCCTAAGGTGGTACCTAGGAAAGAGGACAAGTCTCAGTCATCTTGCCAAGGGGGGTTTAATTCCTTCTGCATCTGAGGAGAGGAGACTCACCAACTCAGACTACCTGCTACTCCATTCGACAACGTGATATCTATCTACAGAGCCTAAGTCTTGTACTCTGTGTCTCCATATAACACTGTTATAGCTTATATATGTCTCCATATGACAGTTATAACATATATATGTCTCTATATAACAGTTATAACATATATATGTCTCTATATAACAGTTATAACACATATATGTCTAACAACGCCTCCAAATACAGTGTTGTAACATCTCTCTGCCTCCAAATACAGTGTTGTAACATCTCTCTGCCTCCAAATACAGTGTTGTAACATCTCTCTGCCTCCAAATACAGTGTTGTAACATCTCTCTGCCTCCAAATACAGTGTTGTAACATCTCTCTGCCTCCAAATACAGTGTTGTAACATCTCTCTGCCTCCAAATACAGTGTTGTAACATCTCTCTGCCTCCAAATACAGTGTTGTAACATCTCTCTGCCTCCAAATAGTGTTGTGAAATCTGGCCTCCATGCAGGCGACTGTTTAACACTGTTAGGATATAACATATCCCCCTGTATCGCAGTGCTATAGTACTGTTAGGATATAACATATCCCCCTGTATTACAGTGCTATAGTACTGTTAGGATATAACATATCCCCCTGTATCACAGTGTTATAGTACTGTTAGGATATAACATATCCCCCTGTATCACAGTGTTATAGTACTGTTAGGATATAACATATCCCCTGTATTACAGTGTTACAGTACTGTTAGGATATAACATATCCCCCTGTATTACAGTGTTACAGTACTGTTAGGATATAACATATTACTGTAGCAGTGTTACAGTACTGTTAGGATATAACATATTACTGTAGCAGTGTTACAGTACTGTTAGGATATAACATATCCCCCTGTATTACAGTGTTACAGTACTGTTAGGATATAACATATTACTGTAGCAGTGTTATAGTACTGTTAGGATATAACATATTACTGTAGCAGTGTTATAGTACTGTTAGGATATAACATATCCCCTGTATTACAGTGTTACAGTACTGTTAGGATATAACATATCCCCTGTATCACAGTGTTATAGTACTGTTAGGATATAACATATCCCCTGTATTACAGTGTTATAGTACTGTTAGGATATAACATATCCCCTGTATTACAGTGTTATAGTACTGTTAGGATATAACATATCCCCTGTATCACAGTGTTATAGTACTGTTAGGACATAACATATCCCCCTGTATTACAGTGTTATAGTACTGTTAGGATATAACATATCCCCTGTATAACAGTGTTACAGTACTGTTAGGATATAACATATCCCCCTGTATTACAGTGTTATAGTACTGTTAGGATATAACATATTACTGTAGCAGTGTTACAGTACTGTTAGGATATAACATATCCCCCTGTATTACAGTGTTACAGTACTGTTAGGATATAACATATTACTGTAGCAGTGTTACAGTACTGTTAGGATATAACATATCCCCTGTATTACAGTGTTATAGTACTGTTAGGATATAACATATCCCCCTGTATTACAGTGTTACAGTACTGTTAGGATATAACATATCCCCTGTATTACAGTGTTATAGTACTGTTAGGATATAACATATCCCCCTGTATTACATTGTTACAGTACTGTTAGGATATAACATATCCCCTGTATTACAGTGTTATAGTACTGTTAGGATATAACATATTACTGTAGCAGTGTTATAGTACTGTTAGGATATAACATATCCCCTGTATAACAGTGTTATAGTACTGTTAGGATATAACATATCCCCTGTATAACAGTGTTATAGTACTGTTAGGATATAACATATTACTGTATCACAGTGTTACAGTACTGTTAGGATATAACATATCCCCCTGTATTACAGTGTTATAGTACTGTTAGGATATAACATATTACTGTAGCAGTGTTACAGTACTGTTAGGATATAACATATCCCCTGTATCACAGTGTTACAGTACTGTTATAATATAACATATTCCCTGTATCACAGTGTTACAGTACTGTTATAATATAACATATTCCCTGTATTACAGTGTTAGAGTACTGTTATAATATAACATATTACTCTAGCAGTGTTATAGTACTGTTAGGATATAACATATCCCCTGTATTACAGTGTTATAGTACTGTTAGGATATAACATATCCCCCTGTATTACAGTGTTATAGTACTGTTAGGATATAACATATCCCCTGTATCACAGTGTTATAGTACTGTTAGGATATAACATATCCCCTGTATCACAGTGTTACAGTACTGTTAGGATATAACATATTCCCCTGTATTACAGTGTTATAGTACTGTTAGGATATAACATATCCCCTGTATCACAGTGTTATAGTACTGTTAGGATATAACATATCCCCTGTATTACAGTGTTATAGTACTGTTAGGATATAACATATCCCCTGTATTACAGTGGTATAGTACTGTTAGGATATAACATATTACTGTAGCAGTGTTATAGTACTGTTAGGATATAACATATTACTGTAGCAGTGTTATAGTACTGTTAGGATATAACATATCCCCCTGTATCACAGTGTTATAGTACTGTTAGGATATAACATATCCCCCTGTATCACAGTGTTATAGTACTGTTAGGATATAACATATCCCCTGTATTACAGTGTTACAGTACTGTTAGGATATAACATATCCCCCTGTATTACAGTGTTATAGTACTGTTAGGATATAACATATCCCCCTGTATTACAGTGTTACAGTACTGTTAGGATATAACATATTACTGTAGCAGTGTTACAGTACTGTTAGGATATAACATATTACTGTAGCAGTGTTACAGTACTGTTAGGATATAACATATCCCCCTGTATTACAGTGTTACAGTACTGTTAGGATATAACATATTACTGTAGCAGTGTTATAGTACTGTTAGGATATAACATATTACTGTAGCAGTGTTATAGTACTGTTAGGATATAACATATCCCCTGTATTACAGTGTTACAGTACTGTTAGGATATAACATATCCCCTGTATCACAGTGTTATAGTACTGTTAGGATATAACATATCCCCTGTATTACAGTGTTATAGTACTGTTAGGATATAACATATCCCCTGTATTACAGTGTTATAGTACTGTTAGGATATAACATATCCCCTGTATCACAGTGTTATAGTACTGTTAGGATATAACATATCCCCTGTATCACAGTGTTACAGTACTGTTAGGATATAACATATTCCCCTGTATTACAGTGTTATAGTACTGTTAGGATATAACATATCCCCTGTATCACAGTGTTATAGTACTGTTAGGATATAACATATCCCCTGTATTACAGTGTTATAGTACTGTTAGGATATAACATATCCCCTGTATCACAGTGTTATAGTACTGTTAGGATATAACATATCCCCTGTATTACAGTGTTATAGTACTGTTAGGATATAACATATCCCCTGTATTACAGTGTTATAGTACTGTTAGGATATAACATATCCCACTGTATTACATTGTTACAGTACTGTTAGGATATAACATATCCCCTGTATTACAGTGGTATAGTACTGTTAGGATATAACATATTACTGTAGCAGTGTTATAGTACTGTTAGGATATAACATATTACTGTAGCAGTGTTATAGTACTGTTAGGATATAACATATCCCCTGTATTACAGTGTTATAGTACTGTTAGGATATAACATATCCCCTGTATTACAGTGTTATAGTACTGTTAGGATATAACATATTACTGTAGCAGTGTTATAGTACTGTTAGGATATAACATATTACTGTAGCAGTGTTATAGTACTGTTAGGATATAACATATCCCCTGTATTACAGTGTTACAGTACTGTTAGGATATAACATATTACTGTAGCAGTGTTATAGTACTGTTAGGATATAACATATTACTGTAGCAGTGTTATAGTACTGTTAGGATATAACATATTACTGTAGCAGTGTTATAGTACTGTTAGGATATAACATATACCCTGTATCACAGTGTTACAGTACTGTTGGGATATAACATATCCCCTGTATCACAGTGTTACAGTACTGTTGGGATATAACATATCCCCCTGTATAACAGTGTTATAGTACTGTTGGGATATAACATATCCCCTGTATTACAGTGTTATAGTACTGTTAGGATATAACATATCCCCCTGTATAACAGTGTTATAGTACTGTTGGGATATAACATATCCCCTGTATCACAGTGTTATAGTACTGTTAGGATATAACATATTACTGTAGCAGTGTTATAGTACAGTTAGGATATAACATATTACTGTAGCAGTGTTACAGTACTGTTAGGATATAACATATCCCCTGTATTACAGTGTTACAGTACTGTTAGGATATAACATATCCCCCTGTATTACATTGTTATAGTACTGTTAGGATATAACATATTCCCTGTATTACAGTGTTACAGTACTGTTAGGATATAACATATCCCCCTGTATAACAGTGTTACAGTACTGTTAGGATATAACATATTACTGTAGCAGTGTTACAGTACTGTTAGGATATAACATATCCCCCTGTATTACAGTGTTACAGTACTGTTGGGATATAACATATCCCCTGTATCACAGTGTTATAGTACTGTTAGGATATAACATATCCCCCTGTATCACAGTGTTATAGTACTGTTAGGATATAACATATCCCCCTGTATTACAGTGTTACAGTACTGTTAGGATATAACATATCCCCTGTATTACAGTGTTACAGTACTGTTAGGATATAACATATCCCCCTGTATAACAGTGTTACAGTACTGTTGGGATATAACATATCCCCCTGTATCACAGTGTTACAGTACTGTTAGGATATAACATATCCCCTGTATTACAGTGTTACAGTACTGTTAGGATATAACATATCCCCTGTATAACAGTGTTACAGTACTGTTGGGATATAACATATCCCCCTGTATCACAGTGTTACAGTACTGTTAGGATATAACATATCCCCTGTATTACAGTGTTACAGTACTGTTAGGATATAACATATCCCCTGTATTACAGTGTTACAGTACTGTTAGGATATAACATATCCCCCTGTATTACAGTGTTATAGTACTGTTAGGATATAACATATCCCCCTGTATTACAGTGTTACAGTACTGTTAGGATATAACATATTACTGTAGCAGTGTTACAGTACTGTTAGGATATAACATATTACTGTAGCAGTGTTACAGTACTGTTAGGATATAACATATCCCCCTGTATTACAGTGTTACAGTACTGTTAGGATATAACATATTACTGTAGCAGTGTTATAGTACTGTTAGGATATAACATATTACTGTAGCAGTGTTATAGTACTGTTAGGATATAACATATCCCCTGTATTACAGTGTTACAGTACTGTTAGGATATAACATATCCCCTGTATCACAGTGTTATAGTACTGTTAGGATATAACATATCCCCTGTATTACAGTGTTATAGTACTGTTAGGATATAACATATCCCCTGTATTACAGTGTTATAGTACTGTTAGGATATAACATATCCCCTGTATCACAGTGTTATAGTACTGTTAGGACATAACATATCCCCCTGTATTACAGTGTTATAGTACTGTTAGGATATAACATATCCCCTGTATAACAGTGTTACAGTACTGTTAGGATATAACATATCCCCCTGTATTACAGTGTTATAGTACTGTTAGGATATAACATATTACTGTAGCAGTGTTACAGTACTGTTAGGATATAACATATCCCCCTGTATTACAGTGTTACAGTACTGTTAGGATATAACATATTACTGTAGCAGTGTTACAGTACTGTTAGGATATAACATATCCCCTGTATTACAGTGTTATAGTACTGTTAGGATATAACATATCCCCCTGTATTACAGTGTTACAGTACTGTTAGGATATAACATATCCCCTGTATTACAGTGTTATAGTACTGTTAGGATATAACATATCCCCCTGTATTACATTGTTACAGTACTGTTAGGATATAACATATCCCCTGTATTACAGTGTTATAGTACTGTTAGGATATAACATATTACTGTAGCAGTGTTATAGTACTGTTAGGATATAACATATCCCCTGTATAACAGTGTTATAGTACTGTTAGGATATAACATATCCCCTGTATAACAGTGGTATAGTACTGTTAGGATATAACATATTACTGTATCACAGTGTTACAGTACTGTTAGGATATAACATATCCCCCTGTATTACAGTGTTATAGTACTGTTAGGATATAACATATCCCCCTGTATAACAGTGTTACAGTACTGTTAGGATATAACATATTACTGTAGCAGTGGTATAGTACTGTTAGGATATAACATATTACTGTAGCAGTGTTACAGTACTGTTAGGATATAACATATCCCCTGTATTACAGTATTACAGTACTGTTAGGATATAACATATTACTGTAGCAGTGTTATAGTACTGTTAGGATATAACATATTACTGTAGCAGTGTTATAGTACTGTTAGGATATAACATATTACTGTAGCAGTGTTATAGTACTGTTAGGATATAACATATCCCCTGTATCACAGTGTTATAGTACTGTTAGGATATAACATATCCCCTGTATCACAGTGTTATAGTACTGTTAGGATATAACATATCCCCCTGTATAACAGTGTTATAGTACTGTTAGGATATAACATATCCCCTGTATTACAGTGTTATAGTACTGTTAGGATATAACATATCCCCTGTATTACAGTGTTACAGTACTGTTAGGATATAACATATCCCCCTGTATCACAGTGTTACAGTACTGTTAGGATATAACATATCCCCCTGTATTACAGTGTTATAGTACTGTTAGGATATAACATATCCCCTGTATTACAGTGTTATAGTACTGTTAGGATATAACATATCCCCTGTATCACAGTGTTATAGTACTGTTAGGATATAACATATTACTGTAGCAGTGTTATAGTACTGTTAGGATATAACATATTACTGTAGCAGTGTTATAGTACTGTTAGGATATAACATATTACTGTAGCAGTGTTATAGTACTGTTAGGATATAACATATTACTGTAGCAGTGTTATAGTACTGTTAGGATATAACATATTACTGTAGCAGTGTTATAGTACTGTTAGGATATAACATATTCCCTGTATCACAGTGTTACAGTACTGTTAGGATATAACATATTACTGTAGCAGTGTTATAGTACTGTTAGGATATAACATATCCCCTGTATCACAGTGTTATAGTACTGTTAGGATATAACATATCCCCTGTATTACAGTGTTATAGTACTGTTAGGATATAACATATCCCCCTGTATTACATTGTTACAGTACTGTTAGGATATAACATATCCCCTGTATTACAGTGTTATAGTGCTGTTAGGATATAACATATCCCCTGTATTACAGTGTTATTGTACTGTTAGGATATAACATATTCTGTATTACAGTGTTATAGTACTGTTAGGATATAACATATCCCCTGTATTACAGTGTTATAGTACTGTTAGGATATAACATATCCCCTGTATTACAGTGTTATTGTACTGTTAGGATATAACATATCCCCTGTATTACAGTGTTATAGTACTGTTAGGATATAACATATTACTGTAGCAGTGTTACAGTACTGTTAGGATATAACATATTACTGTAGCAGTGGTATAGTACTGTTAGGATATAACATATCCCCTGTATTACAGTGTTATAGTACTGTTAGGATATAACATATCCCCTGTATTACAGTGTTATAGTACTGTTAGGATATAACATATCCCCTGTATTACAGTGTTATAGTACTGTTAGGATATAACATATCCCCTGTATTACAGTGTTATTGTACTGTTAGGATATAACATATCCCCTGTATTACAGTGTTATAGTACTGTTAGGATATAACATATCCCCTGTATTACAGTGTTATAGTACTGTTAGGATATAACATATCCCCTGTATTACAGTGCTATAGTACTGTTAGGATATAACATATCCCCTGTATTACAGTGTTATAGTACTGTTAGGATATAACATATCCCCTGTATTACAGTGTTATAGTACTGTTAGGATATAACATATTACTGTAGCAGTGTTATAGTACTGTTAGGATATAACATATCCCCTGTATTACAGTGTTATAGTACTGTTAGGATATAACATATTACTGTAGCAGTGTTATAGTACTGTTAGGATATAACATATTACTGTAGCAGTGTTACAGTACTGTTAGGATATAACATATTACTGTAGCAGTGGTTCGGCTTACTGGGAGTTTCCTTTGATATTGATAATCCTCTTAAATCACTGGACACATTCAAGACTTCCAATAGGACTCTCCCAAATGGCACCCTACAGTATTCCCTGTAAAGTGCATTACATTTCATCAGGGCTCATAAGGCCATAGTCAAAAGTAGTGCACTACGTAGTGAACAAGGTGCCGTTTGGGACAGAGCCCCATATATCACCTCTCCCAAATGGGTCTGCTGCAGTAATACTAGTGTCCATAAAATACATGGCCTAGCTATTACAACTAATAACCTCACTAACTAACATAGACTATCTAGTACAACTAATAACCTCACTAACTAACATAGACTATCTAGTACAACTAATAACCTCACTAACTAACATAGACTATCTATTACCACTAATAACCTCACTAACATAGCCTATCTATTACAACTAATAACCTCACTAACTAACATAGACGATCTATTACAACTAATAGTCTAACTAACTAACGTAGACTATCTATTACATCTAATAGCCTATGTTAGTTAGTTTGGTTATTAGTTGTAATAGATAGTCTAACTACCTATTAGTTGTAATAGATAGCTTAACTAACTAACATAGGCTATTAGATGTAATAGTTAGGCTAACTAACTAACATAGTTAAGTTATTACAACTAATAGTTAGTTAGACTATCTATTACAACTAGTAGTTAGTTAGGCTATTACAACTAATAGTTAGTTAGAATATCTATTACAACAAGTAGTTAGTTAGGCTATATATTACAACTAATATTTAGTTAGGCTATCTATTACAACTAATAGTTAGTTAGACTATCTATTACAACTAGTAGTTAGTTAGACTATCTATTACAACTAGTAGTTAGTTAGACTATCTATTACAACTAATAGTTAGTTAGACTATCTATTACAACTAGTAGTTAGTTAGACTATCTATTACAACTAATAGTTAGTTAGACTATCTATTACAACTAGTAGTTAGTTAGACTATCTATTACAACTAGTAGTTAGTTAGGCTATCTATTACAACTAATAGTTAGTTAGACTATCTATTACAACTAGTAGTTAGTTAGACTATCTATTACAACTAGTAGTTAGTTAGACTATCTATTACAACTAATAGTTAGTTAGACTATCTATTACAACTAATAGTTAGTTAGACTATCTATTACAACTAATAGTTAGTTAGACTATCTATTACAACTAGTAGTTAGTTAGACTATCTATTACAACTAGTAGTTAGTTAGGCTATCTATTACAACTAATAGTTAGTTAGACTATCTATTACAACTAGTAGTTAGTTAGACTATCTATTACAACTAGTAGTTAGTTAGACTATCTATTACAACTAATAGTTAGTTAGGCTATCTATTACAACTAGTAGTTAGTTAGGCTATTACATCTAATAGTTAGTTAGACTATCTATTACAACTAGTAGTTAGTTAGGCTATTACAACTAATAGTTAGTTAGACTATCTATTACAACTAGTAGTTATTTAGGCTATCTATTACAAGTAGTAGTTAGTTAGGCTATCTATTACAACTAGTAGTTAGTTAAGCTATTACAACTAACAGTTAGTTAGGCTATTACAACTAATAGTTTGTTAGACTATCTATTACAACTAGTAGTTATTTAGGCTATCTATTACAAGTAGTAGTTAGTTAGGCTATCTATTACAACTAGTAGTTAGTTAGACTATCTATTACAACTAATAGTTAGTTAGACTATCTATTCCAAGTAGTAGTTAGTGTAACTATCTATTACAACTAGTAGTTAGTTAGACTATCTATTACAACTAATAGTTAGTTAGGCTGTATATTACAACTAGTAGTTAGTTAGGCTATTACATCTAATAGTTAGTTAGACTATCTATTACAACTAATAGTTAGTTCGACTATCTATTACAAGTAGTAGTTAGTTAGACTATCTATTACAACTAGTAGTTAGTTAGACTATCTATTACAAGTAGTAGTTAGTTAGACTATCTATTACAACTAATAGCCTATGTTAGCCTAACTAACTAATATAGGCTATTAGTTTTAATAGAGAGCCTAACTAACTAATATAGGCTATTAGTTTTAATAACCAAACTAACTAACATAGGCTGGTAGTTAGCCTAAGTAACATAGTTAGTTAGTTAGTCCGTTATGCTGTAGATTACAGCTAATAGCCTACTAACTAATGTATGCTATTAGTTTTAATAGATAGTTAGGCTAACAAACTAACATAGGCTAAATCAGCTAGATTGTTAGTTAGGCTATGTATTACAGCTAATAGCATATATTAGTTAGTCAGGTTAACATAGGGTATTAGTTGTAATAGATAGCCTAACTAACTAACATAGGCTGTTAGTTGTAATAGATAGTCTAACTAACTAACATAGGCTGTTAGTTGTAATAGATAGCTGAACTAACTAACATAGACTATCTATTACAACTAATAGCCTAACTAACTAACATAGGCTATTAGTTGTAATAGATAGTCTAACTAATTAAGATAGGCTATTAGTTGTAATAGATAGTCTAACTAACTAACATAGACTATTAGTTGTAATAGATAGTCTAACTAACATAGGCTATTAGTTGTAATAGATAGTCTAACTAACTAACATAGGCTATGAGTTGTAATAGATAGTCTAACTAACTAACATAGGGTATTAGTTGTAATAGATAGTCTAACAAACTAACATAGGCTATTCGTTGTAATAGATAGTCTAACTGACTAACATAGGCTATGAGTTGTAATAGATAGTCTAACTAACTAACATAGGCTATTCGTTGTAATAGATAGGCGATTAGTTGTAATATATTGTTAGTTAGGCTATCTATTAAAACTAATAGTCTCTGTAAATTAGTTAGTTAGGCAGAGATGTGTGGAGATGCACTGACTCATATTATATTACATGATCTCTCTCGCTCTGTGTGTGTCTGTGTTGCATCCTTCTACATAAATACAGCTGCCTGTGCTCCCATGCACACGCTCATATTAACAATTTTCCATTTTGAATGCAACTGCCTATTTATAGTCCAGTATGAAATGTAGGCTATTATGTAAATCCCGTACCAATTATAGACTGTATCTATAAATATTTTAACTCTTAATTTCACTAAGTCACATAATGTGGTCCCTCTTATTCATCTCCTCTCTTTTCCTCTGTCCCCTCTGCCCTCTCTTCCATCTCTCTCATCTCTTTTCCTCTGCTCTCTCTTTCCCTCTCTCTGTCATCTCTCTCTCTCTCCTCTGCCCCCCCTTTCCCTCTCTCTCTCCTCTTTCCCTCTCTCTGTCATCTCTCTCTCTCTCCTCTTTCCCTCTCTCTGTCATCTCTCTCTCTCTCTCTCCTCTTTCCCTCTCCCTCTCTCTGTCATCTCTCTCTCTTTCCCTCTCCTCTTTCCCTCTCTCTCTATAACCATGTGATTTACGTGTTTGACAATGTTCGATCATGTCCCTCAGTTCCGGTTGCTAGGGAGGGAAGACAGTCAAAGGCAACGTTGTCCTCAAACCTCCAGCAGCCGAGACTTGAGAAACAATATACTCTAGTTTGAACAATCCGAGGCGACAGTGAAGTGGACCGAGTGACCGCGCGCAACCGATAGTTTTCATTAGTAGCCAATAGAAAATTCTCCATCTTGTAAACAGACGACGGTCTCGTGACTTTGAGCAACAAGATGACAACGTTAACGATGCCGAAAATGCAATAAGGGCACAACCGTTGTCATCAAAGCGCGAGTGAGTGAGAACCAAAGTGGACTTCGCTTTGCTTTTTCACTTTGCCGTTGGCCAGGTCAACACATCACCATCATCACACAGCTGCGTAGCTGTCTGCGCGTCGCGCCGGGCTCCGAGTTGCTCTCTCGACGGACCAACCGGACAATCATCACGGAAAAGGACATCCAGCGTAAATCAGACCGTTTCCATGCGGACCGAAAACTGCGTTCTCACATCATCAGATCCGTGGAACAGGTGACACTGACATCTGCTCCGTCTGTCGGGCAGAATTCAAGCTGATCTGGGATGAAATGTCTGGAGCCTGCGGTTATCGTCTGTCACACAGGGCAGAGAACGAATCTACTGAACACTTCTATGGAGTAAAGTAGCAGACAGAAGCGGACAGCATCCAAATGAACAAAGGATACCCAAATGGCGAGTCTGCATCTGTTGGAAGTTTGTGGAGCCATTTTATCTGTTCTGGGAAGACATGTATAGTCTTATTTGCATTGGTCGACTGCTCTGTCTGACCCAAAACAGAAACAAAGGGACTATTTGTATCATAAAAATTCAGCACTATATTGTTGAGTTAATTGATTGTTGTTATCACCACTACTTTAATCAATACTCAGCTGCTTTTGGTTGTTGATAATAATCAAATAATCAATTACAAATCCATCAATATTATTGTAATGTATCAGTTGACATCTCATGTAATGTGTGGTGGTCAGGGGCCTATTAGCAGAGAGTAGTCAGGGACCTATTAGCAGAGAGTAGTCAGGGACCTATTAGCAGAGAGTAGTCAGGGACCTATTAGCAGAGAGTAGTCAGGGACCTATTAGCAGAGAGTAGTCAGGGACCTATTAGCAGAGAGGAATCACTGGCCTATTAGCAGAGAGTAGTCAGGGACCTATTAGCAGAGAGGAATCACTGGCCTATTAGCAGAGAGTAGTCAGGGACCTATTAGCAGAGAGGAATCACTGGCCTATTAAGGAACACGATGCCCCCTGTTGCTGCGGGTCCTGCCACTGGCTCCTTTCACCAACAGTTCAGAGTAGTAGCCTCCGACCGGGCTGACCGGCACCAGCCGTTCAGAGTAGTAGCCTCCGACCGGGCTGACCAGCACCAGCCGTTCAGAGTTGGAGCCTCCGACCGGGTTGACCAGTCTCAGAACCAGCAACAGTCTCTGTCACAGCCAGTCCAGCCCCAACCAGACCATCTTCAAACCCAGCCTCAGTTCAGATTCAGAGCAACAGTCCATAGTCATACAGGTGTAGAGCCTCAGAACCGGCCTCAGACCCAGACCCCAGATACAGCCTCGTACACGTCCTCAGACACTGTCCCATCTTGACCAACCTCAGCTCCAGACTCAGCTCCAGCCTCAGCCCCAGCCTCAGCCCCAGCCTCAGCCCCAGCCAGTGTTGGAGCCCCAGTCTCAGCCCCAGCCTCAGCCCCAGACAGTGTTGGAGCCCCAGTCTCAGCCCTAGCCTCAGCCCCAGCCTCAGCCCCAGCCTCAGCCCCAGCCTCAGCCCCAGACAGTGTTGGAGCCCCAGTCTCAGCCCCAGCCTCAGCCCCAGACAGTGTTGGAGCCCCAGTCTCAGCCCCAGCCCCAGCCCCAGCCTCAGCCCCAGCCTCAGCCCCAGACAGTGTTGGAGCCCCAGTCTCAGCCCTAGCCTCAGCCCCAGCCTCAGCCCCAGCCTCAGCCCCAGCCTCAGCCCCAGACAGTGTTGGAGCCCCAGCCTCAGCCCCAGCCTCAGCCCCAGACAGTGTTGGAGCCCCAGTCTCAGCCCCAGCCCCAGCCCCAGCCTCAGCCCCAGCCCCAGCCTCAGCCCCAGCCAGTGTTGGAGCCCCAGTCTCAGCCCCAGCCTCAGCCCCAGACAGTGTTGGAGCCCCAGCCTCAGCCCCAGCCTCAGCCCCAGCCTCAGCCCCAGCCTCAGCCCCAGACAGTGTTGGAGCCCCAACCCCATTTTAAGACGAGGCTTCAGCCTCATCCCCTGATTCCATCCTGACTCAGCCAGTATCCAACGGCAGGCTGTCGGGCCACGGGCGTAGCAACGGGCACGGCATGGGCAACTCCTCCAGGAAGGAGGAGGACGAGGAAGAGAAGGGGAAAGGGAAGGATAAGGATGCTGAGAAGGCGAAAGTAATGGAGGAGGAGAAGAGGAGGAGGAGGAAGAAGAAGATGAAGGAGGAGATGGAAGACGACGAGCTGCCCCTAGGGGTGGAGGAGATGCTGGCGAGCGGAGATCCCGTCTTGGATCTGAGCTATAAAAAGTTCCGCAGGTTGCCCGGTGTGGTCTGTGGGCTACGTCACCTGGAGAAGCTGTATGTGTGTCGTAACAGTCTGCGGACCCTCCCGGAGAACATCGTCCAACTGAAGGGCCTCCGCATCCTGGCTCTAGACTTCAACAAGATGGAGAACGTCCCGTTGGCCATCTGTCAGCTGCGTAACCTGACACGTCTCTACCTGGGCTCTAACCGCCTGATGTCTCTCCCTCCAGAACTACGTAACCTTCAGAGTCTCCGCTGCCTCTGGATGGAGAGCAACTATTTCACACGCTTCCCCCGACAGCTCTACGACTTACCCCACCTCAGGTCCCTCCAGATGGGGGACAACAGGCTGCGGACTCTGCCCCCGGACCTGTGGCGTATGGAGGCTCTGCGAGGGCTGTGGTTATACGGAAACCGTTTCACCGAGTTCCCCCGTGTCTTACTCCGCATGGTGGATCTGGAGATCTTAGACCTGGACAAGAACAAGATCGAGGTGTTCCCTAATCTGAGCCGGCTCCCCGCCCTCCGCCTCTTCTCCTACGACCACAACCCAGTGGAGGGGCCTCCCGGCGTGGGGGAGGAGGTGCTGCTGGTGGGAGAGGGGGCCCAGGAGGAGCTGCAGGACCGAGTGGACAGGAAGGCTAAGAAGGAGCAGGAGGCGAGGGACGCGGAGGAGGCTGCGCTGGCCGGGGATGGGCCTGTGATCCAGGGCATTCTAAAGACGGCCAAACAGAACAGTGCGTCGCACGCAGGGCACAAGCATGACGAGGCCATGCCCCTAACCGAGGAGGAGAGGAGGAAGAAGGAGATGGAGGCGGAGTTAGAGAAGGCGTTGAACGACTACGGGGCGGGGCTTGAATACGACTTGGAGGGGATAGAATACGAGAAGGAGTTTATATGTGAGGGGGAGGGGTATGATGGCGGGGAGTACGGACGAGGAGATATAGACTATGAGTATGATGAGGGGGAGGAGCTAGAGGAACCAGGAAGACAAGTGGGCCGGTATTGATGACTGACTAACTTCTCCCCCTCCTAAGCCTCTGACTCCTCCTCTCCTAAGCCTCTGACTCCTCCCCTCCTATGTCTAGACTTGTTTGAAATTGCAGCAGACATTGCAGGTGACGGACTGATCTTACAAGTCACCTTGCAAAATAAATCACTACTTAGAATTATTTGTAGATCAGTCAGTCAGTCACAATTTACCCACAATCCATCACAGATGTGACTCTCTCGGACACAGCCTCTGACTACTGCAACACTCTCAGGGCTATAGGAGGTGATGTGAAGAAAAAAAACACCCAGGAATTATCTAGCAAGGTTATCAAAATAGTTTTCCTCTGCCTTTCTTAGCTCCAGCTGTCATAACAATGCCCAACTAGAGGGTTGTTGAACTTTTAGTAAATCTTGTGTGAAATGAATTAATGACTAGCCTCCTGAACCTGTGGCTGTAATATGTGACTTTCTCTTTCTCTCTGTAGTTAGCATTAGGACAGGGCTGACACTAAATGACTAAACTCATTAGATGTTTTTCTAACTGACCTGTGAAGATATATTAATGCACTGCACATTGTGGGAATGAAGGCTGGATGGATGATGGCTGGCTGGAAGGCTGGCTGGATTGATGGATGATGGGTTTATGAATGATGGATGGATGAATGAATGAATGAATGATGGATGGATGGATGATGGATACATGGATGGATGATGGATAGATTGATGGATAGATAGATGGATGATGGATGGATGGATGATGGATGGATGATGGATAGACAGGATGGATGGATGATGAATAGAGGATGGATAGATGGATGGATGATGGATAGACAGGATGGATGGATGATGGATATATGGATGGATGATGGATAGGCAGGATAGATGGATGGATGGATGATGGATAGACAGGATGGATGGATGATGGATAGATGGATGGATGATGGATAGGCAGGATGGATGGATGATGGATAGATGGATGGATGATAGATAGATGGATGGATGATGGATAGGCAGGATGGATGGATGATGGATAGATGGATGGATGATAGATAGATGATGAATATATGATGGCTAGATGGATGGATGATGGATAGACAGGATGGATGGATGGATGATGGATAGATGGATGGATGATGGATGGATGACTGGCTGGCAGCGGCATCTTTGCCAACTCTGCAAAGTGGCAGGACTCAGGTGATGCTGTGTGTGTGTGTGTGTGTGTGTGTGTGTGTGTGTGTGTGTGTGTGTGTGTGTGTGTGTGTGTGTGAGTGTGTGTGTGTGTGTGTGTGTGTTTTGAAGTGGGGGTGAACATATTACCTTGTAATGTGACACAGTTTGTTTGGTCAATTTCGTTATGTGTGCAAAGGAAACCTAATCTCGCCTCATTAAATAATGATTGAGTTTATCAGGCTGGACTGAGTCAATCATTCATTCACAGGCAGACCAGGGTAGCATTTCAAATGGCACCCTATTCCCTATATAGTGCACTACGTTTGACCAGGGCCCCATAGGGTAGCACACTATATAGGGAATAGGGTGTGATTTGGAACACCACCAGGAAGACCAGAGACCAGTATCAGAGTAAGAGCGCTGATAGATTAGATCAGATTAGCCATTTAGATCAGATTGTATCAGATTATATGGAGAAGGGGTGACCTGGTCCTAGATCAGATTGTATCAGATTATATGGAGAAGGGGTGACCTGGTCCTAGATCAGATTGTATCAGATTATATGGAGAAGGGGTGACCTGGTCCTAGATCAGATTGTATCAGATTATATGGAGAAGGGGTGACCTGGTCCTAGATCAGATTGTATCAGATTATATGGAGAAGGGGTGACCTGGTCCTAGATCAGATTGTATCAGATTATATGGAGAAGGGGTGACCTGGTCCTAGATCAGCACTCCTACTCTGAAGATAAAACGGATTACATGGACCAGGAGAGATCTGATCCTAGTCAGTGGAATATATAAAACAGCCACATGTAATTAAAGACAACCAACTATTTTTTCCCCCTCACTGTCTTTGTAAATGTGTCCATTATTTGTTGGTTCTATCAACCATTGTGTCTTGTTTGAAGACAGAGACTCTGTGGGCTTTGCCTGTATACATACCATTAGTATAATTTGTACAGTATTCGTTACCATCCTTAACAAGACTTCCACCCCCTCCTTCCTTCTGCCAGTGGCAGTGTATTATCAGTACTCTCCTGGGTATGACTGTGCCAAGAGAGAGAGAGAGAGAGAGGGGGGGGGGGGGCAGGGAAGAGAGAGAGGGGGGGAGAGAGATGGGAGGGATAGACAGAAAGGGAGAGAGAGAGGGAGAGAGAGAGGGGGAAATGGGAAGAGAGAGAGGGGGGAGAGAGATGTGAGGGATAGACAGAAAGGGAGAGAGAGAGGGAGAGAGAGAGCGAGGGTATGAGAGAAAGGGAGGGGGGGAGAAAAATTGGATAGGGAAAGGGAGAGAGAAGAGAGGGGTGATTAGCTACCTCGGAGAGAGAGAGAGAGAGAGAGAGGTTAATAGCTGCCTCGGACAGAGAGAGAGAGAGAGAGAGAGAGAGGTTAATAGCTGCCTTGGACAGAGAGAGAGCGTGAGAGAGAGAGAGAGAGGTTAATAGCTGCCTCGGACAGAGAGAGAGCGCGCGAGAGAGAGGTTAATAGCTACCTCGGACAGAGAGAGAGGGAGAGATTAATAGCTGCCTCGGACAGAGAGAGAGAGCGCGCGAGAGAGAGAGAGAGGTTAATAGCTGCCTCGGACAGAGAGAGAGAGAGAGAGAGGTTAATAGCTGCCTCAGACAGAGAGAGACAGAGAGCGATAGAGAGAGAGAGAGAGAGAGAGGTAGAGAGAGAGAGAGAGGTATAGAGAGAGAGAGAGAGGTATAGAGGGAGACAGGAGGAGAGAGAGAGAGAGGTATAGAGGGAGGGAGAGAGAGAGGTATAGAGAGAGCGAGAGAGAGGTATAGAGAGAGAGAGAGAGAGAGAGAGGTATAGAGGGAGACAGGAGGAGAGAGAGAGAGAGGTATAGAGGGAGACAGGAGGAGAGAGAGAGAGAGAGGTATAGAGGGAGACAGGAGGAGAGAGGTGAATAGTTGCTTGTGGTACTTCTCCATAAAAGGCGTTTCGAGGGAGACACGTTTTAAACACGAGATGGAATGTCACCAAGAAAACAAGGGAGTGTAGAGAGACGCTATGGAGGTACAGTAAGGATCCAAACTAGCACCCTATAGTCTGAGCCCTATTCCCTGTTGTCCTGGTCCAAAGTAGTGCACTATTAACTAGATAGTCTGAGTCCTATTCCCTGTTGTGCTGGTCCAAAGTAGTGCACTATTAACTAGATAGTCTGAGCCCTATTCCCTGTTGTCCTGGTCCAAAGTAGTGCACTATTAACTAGATAGTCTGAGCCCTATTCCCTGTTGTCCTGGTCCAAAGTAGTGCACTATTAACTAGATAGTCTGAGCCCTATTCCCTGTTGTCCTGGTCCAAAGTAGTGCACTATTAACTAGATAGTCTGAGCCCTATTCCCTGTTGTCCTGGTCCAAAGTAGTCGACTAATAACTAGATAGTCTGAGCCCTATTCCCTGTTGTCCTGGTCCAAAGTAGTGCACTATTAACTAGATAGTCTGAGCCCTATTCCCTGTTGTCCTGGTCCAAAGTAGTGCACTATTAACTAGATAGTCTGAGCCCTATTCCCTCTGTGCCCTGGTCCAAAGTAGTGCACTATTAACTAGATAGTCTGAGCCCTATTCCCTATGGTCTTAGTGAAAAGTAGTGCACTATTAACTAGATAGTTTGAGCCCTATTCCCTCTGTACCCTGGTCCAAAGTAGTGCACTACATAGGTAATAGGGTTTATCCAAAGAGAACACAACACTGCACTCACAGGAGAGGGTCATAGGTCAACCAGCATCACATCTGACCCCTGTTGAGTTATTAAGTGATTCCTTTCCTCCTTTTATTCCAGGGCCTGAAATTCACAAAGCGTCACAAAGTATCTCAGACGACGAGTGCTAACTTGGATCTTTTCCTGTTAAATCACAATGAATAATACATGACCGTTAGCTCAACGCACTCCGATTCTGAGACACTTTAGTGAATACTGTCCCGGTTCTTTCTGTTGGTCTTCCTTCTCTACCAGCACCTCTGTCCTGTCTCTCTAGCCCCATTTATACCTGGTTCTAACAGTGTCCCGATCTTGTCGACATACTGATGGTGCCTACAGTTTCAGGCATGCGTCTACAGATGGTATTTAAATGTGTCTCTTATTCATCCACTGTGTCCACATTGTGACTGGCATGAGTATTGTATAGGACTGTTGCTGTGACTGGCATGAGTATTGTATAGGACTGTTGCTGTGACTGGCATGAGTATTGTATAGGACTGTTGCTGTGACTGGCATGAGTATTGTATAGGACTGTTGCTGTGACTGGCATGAGTATTGTATAGGACTGTTGCTATGACTGGCATGAGTATTGTATAGGACTGTTGCTGTGACTGGCATGAGTATTGGAAACAACTAGTAGAGACACTGGAATATTCAAGTTATTATGTAATTAATAATATGTCCTTTTGAAGACCACAATATTATTATAATATTGTCAGATTACTAATCAGATTACTAGTCAGATTACATGTCAGATTACTAGTCAGTTTACTAGTCAGATTACTAGTCAGATTACATGTCAGATTACTAGTCAGTTTACTAGTCAGATTACTAGTCAGATTACTAGTCAGATTACTAGTCAGTTTACTAGTCAGATTACTAGTCAGTTTACTAGTCAGATTACTAGTCAGTTTACTAGTCAGATTACTAGTCAGTTTACTAATCAGATTACTAGTCAGTTTACTAGTCAGATTACTAGTCAGTTTACTAGTCAGATTACTAGTCAGTTTACTAGTCAGATTACTAGTCAGTTTACTAGTCAGATTACTAGTCAGATTACATGTCAGATTACTAGTCAGTTTACTAGTCAGATTACTAGTCAGTTTACTAGTCAGATTACTAGTCAGTTTACTAGTCAGATTACTAGTCAGTTTACTAGTCAGATTACTAGTCAGTTTACTAGTCAGATTACTAGTCAGTTTACTAGTCAGATTACTAGTCAGTTTACTAATCAGATTACTAGTCAGTTTACTAGTCAGATTACTAGTCAGTTTACTAGTCAGATTACTAGTCAGATTACATGTCAGATTACTAGTCAGTTTACTAGTCAGATTACTAGTCAGTTTACTAATCAGATTACTAGTCAGATTACATGTTAGATTACTAGTCAGTTTACTAGTCAGATTACTAGTCAGTTTACTAGTCAGATTACTAGTCAGTTTACTAGTCAGATTACTAGTCAGATTACTAGTTAGATTACTTGTCAGAATACTAGTCAGATTACTAGTCAGTTTACTAGTCAGATTACTAGTCAGTTTACTAGTCAGATTACTTGTCAGATTACTAGTCAGATTACTAGTCAGACTTGAACCCACTATCTTGACTTTCTAAGCCTCACAGGACCTTTAGAAAGGTCTAAATGGAAGCCTATATAATGAGTTCTAAATGGAACCCTATATAATGAGTTCTAAATGGAACCCTATATAATGTGTTCTAAATGGAACCCTATATAATGGTTTCTAAATGGAACCCTATATAATGCATTCTAAATGGAACCCTATATAATGCGTTCTAAATGGAACCCTATATAATGCGTTCTAAATGGAACCCTATATAATGCATTCTAAATGGAACCCTATATAATGAGTTCTAAATGAAACTCTATATTGTGCGTTCTAAATAGAACTCTATATAATGCTTTCTAAATGGAAACCTATATAATGCGTTCTAAATGGAACATAATGAAGTGTGTTCTAAACAGAACCCTGTATATTGCATTCTAAATGGAACCCTATATAATGCGTTCTAAATGGAACCCTATATAATGTGTTCTAAATGGAACCCTATATAGTCTGTTCTAAATGGAACCCTATATAATGCGTTCTAAATGGAACCTTATATAATGCATTCTAAATGGAACCCCATATATGGCGTTCTAAATGGAACCCTATATAATGCATTCTATATGGAACCCTATATAATACATTCTAAATGGAACCCTGTATAATGCGTTCTAAATGGAACCCTATTCGTACATTCTAAATGGCATCCTATATATTGTGTTCTAAATGGAACGCAACAAAGTGCGTTCTAAATGGAACCCTATACAATGCATTCTAAATGGAACCCTATATAATGCATTCTAAATGGAACCCTATATAATGTGTTCTAAATGGAACCCTATATAATGTGTTCTAAATGGAACCCTATATAATGCATTCTATATGGAACCCTATATAATACATTCTAAATGGAACCCTGTATAATGCGTTCTAAATGGAACCCTATTCGTACATTCTAAATGGCATCCTATATATTGTGTTCTAAATGGAACGCAA
The DNA here is from genome assembly GCF_045791955.1 of Oncorhynchus clarkii lewisi. Taxonomy (NCBI): domain Eukaryota; kingdom Metazoa; phylum Chordata; class Actinopteri; order Salmoniformes; family Salmonidae; genus Oncorhynchus; species Oncorhynchus clarkii. Next base: position 4,831,837 of record NC_092150.1, read on the forward strand.
TAAAGTGCGTTCTAAATGGAACCCTATACAATGCATTCTAAATGGAACCCTATATAATGCATTCTAAATGGAACCCTATATAATGTGTTCTAAATGGAACCCTATATAATGTGTTCTAAATGGAACCCTATATAATACGTTCCAAATGGAACCCTATATAATGCGTTCTAAATGGAACCCTATATAATGTGTTCTAAATGGAAACCTATATAATGTGTTCTAAATGGAAACCTATATAATGAATTCTAATTGGAACCCTATATAATGCATTCTAAATGGAAGCCTATATTGTGCATTCTAAATGGAACCCTACACAATGCATCCAAAAAGGAACCCTATATAATGAGTTCTAAATGGGACCCTGCATATTGCGTTCTAAATGGAACCCTATATAATAGGTTCTAAATGGAACCCTGTATAATGCGTTCTAAATGGAACCCTGTATAATGCATTCTAAATGGAACCCTGTATAATGCATTCTAAATGGAACCCTGTATAATGCGTTCTAAATGGAACCCTATATTGTGCGTTCTAAATGGAACCCTATACAATGCGTTCTAAATGGAAACCTATATAATGTGTTCTAAATGGAACCCTATATAATGTGTTCTAAATGGAACCCTATATTGTGCGTTCTAAATGGAACCCTATATAATGTGTTCTAAATGGAACCCTGTATAATGCGTTCTAAATGGAACCCTGTATAATGCGTTCTAAATGGAACCCTATATAATGAGTTCTAAATAGAACCATATATAATGCATTCTAAATGGAACCCTATATAATGCATTCTAAATGGAACCCTATATAATGTGTTCTAAATGGAACCCTATATTGTGCGTTCTAAATGGAACCCTATATAATGTGTTCTAAATGGAACCCTATATAATGAGTTCTAAATGGAACCCTATATAATGAGTTCTAAATGGAACCCTATATAATGAGTTCTAAATGGAACCCTATATAATGAGTTCTAAATGGAACCCTATATAATGCATTCTAAATGGAACCCTATATAATGTGTTCTAAATGGAACCCTATATTGTGCGTTCTAAATGGAACCCTATATAATGCATTCTAAATGGAACCCTATATAATGCATTCTAAATGGAACCCTATATAATGTGTTCTAAATGGAACCCTATATTGTGCGTTCTAAATGGAACCCTATATAATGTGTTCTAAATGGAACCCTATATAATGAGTTCTAAATGGAACCCTATATAATGAGTTCTAAATGGAACCCTATATAATGAGTTCTAAATGGAACCCTATATAATGAGTTCTAAATGGAACCCTATATAATGCATTCTAAATGGAACCCTATATAATGTGTTCTAAATGGAACCCTATATTGTGCGTTCTAAATGGAACCCTATATAATGCATTCTAAATGGAACCCTATATAATGCATTCTAAATGGAACCCTATATAATGTGTTCTAAATGGAACCCTATATTGTGCGTTCTAAATGGAACCCTATATAATGTGTTCTAAATGGAACCCTATATAATGAGTTCTAAATGGAACCCTATATAATGAGTTCTAAATGGAACCCTATATAATGAGTTCTAAATGGAACCCTATATAATGTGTTCTAAATGGAACCCTATATTGTGAGTTCTAAATGGAACCCTATATAATGTGTTCTAAATGGAACCCTATATAATGAGTTCTAAATGGAACCCTATATAATGAGTTCTAAATGGAACCCTATATAATGAGTTCTAAATGGAACCCTATATAATGAGTTCTAAATGGAACCCTATATAATGAGTTCTAAATGGAACCCTATATATAAGTCAGAAGTTTACATCACTTTAGCCAATTGCATTTTTAAACTCTGTTTTTCACAATTCCTGACATTTTATTTATTTATTGAACTAGGCAAGTCAGTTAAGAGCAAATTCATATTTTCAATGACGGCCTAGGAACAGTGGGTTAACTGCCTGTTCAGGGGCAGAACGACAGAGTTGTACCTTGTCAGCTCGGGGGTTTGAATTTGCAACCTTTCGGTTACTAGTCCAACACTCTAACCACTAGGCTACGCTGCCGCTCCCATTTAGTAGAAATTCCCTGTCAGGTCAGTCATGTCAAATGTCAAATGTCAGAATAAGAGTAGAGATCATTATTTATTTCAGCTTTTATTTATTTTATCACATTCCCAGTGGGTCAGTAGTTTACATACACTCAATTTGTATTTGGTAGCATTGCCTTTAAATTGTTTGTTCAACTTGGGTGAAACATGTTGGGGAGTCTTCCACAAACTTCCCACAATAAGTAGGGTGAATTTTGTCCCACAAGCTTTTTCAGTTCTGCCAACACATTTTCTGTAGGATTGAGGTCAGGGCTTTGTGATGGCCACTCCAATACCTTGACTTTGTTGTCCTTAAGCCATTTTGCCACAACTTTGGAAGTATGCTTGGGGTCATTGTCCATTTGGAAGACCCATTTGTCACCAAGCTTTAATTTCCTGACTGATGTATTGAGATGTTGCTTCAATATATCCACATAACTTTCCTCCCTCATGATGCCATCTATTTTGTGAAGTGCACCAGCCCCTCCTGCAGCAAAGCCCCCCACAACATGATGCTGCCACCCCCGTGCTTCACGGTTGGGATGGTGTTCTTCGGCTTGCAAGCCTCCCCCTTTTTCCTCCAAACATAACGATGGTCATTATGGCCAAACAGTTATATTTTTGTTTCATCAGACCAGAGCACATTTCTCCCAAATGTACGATCTTTGTCCCCATATGCAGTTGCAAACCCTAGTCTGACTTTTTAATGGTGGTTTTGGAGCAGTGGTTTCTTCCTTGCTGAGCGGCCTTTCAGGTTATGTCGAATTAGGACTTGTTTTAATGTGGATATAGATACTTTTGTACCTGTTTCCTCCAGCATCTTCACAAGGTCCTTTGCTGTTGTTCTGGGATTGATTTGCACTTTTCGCACCAAAGTACGTTCATCTCTAGGAGACAGAACGCGTCTCCTTCCTGAGCGGTATGACGGCTGCGTGGTCCCATGGTGTTTATACTTGTTTACTATTGTTTGTACAGATAAATGTGGTACCTTCAGGCGTTTGGAAATTGCTCAGACTTGTGGAGGTCTACAATTTTTTTTCTGGGGTCTTGGCTGATTTCTTTTGATTTTCCCATGATGTCAAACAAAGAGGCACTGAGTTTGAAGGTAGGCCTTGAAATACATCCACAATTGACTCAAATGATGTCAATTAGCCTATCAGGAGCTTCTAAAGCCATGATATCATTTTCTGGAATTTTCCAAGTTGTTTAAAGGCACAGTCAACTTAGCGTATATAAACTTCTGACCCACTGGAAATGTGATACAGTGAGTTATAAGTGAAATAATCTGTCTGTAAACAATTGTTGGAAAAATGACTTGTGTCGTGCACAAAGTAGATGTCCTAACCAACTTGCCGAAACTAAAGTTTGTTAACAAGAAATGTGTGTAGGGGTTGAAAAACAAGTTTTAATGACTCCAACCTAAGTGTATGTAAACTTCTGACTTCAACTGTATCTAGGGAATAGGGGTTGACTACTGTAATTGGACCAGCAACATAGATCTACAGCATTTAGTTCCCTAGTGGAAATAATAAAACCTCCTCCTCATCGTATTTCATTCCAACGATGTCTTTGAGTGAATCCCAAATTGCACACTACTCCCTATATAGTGCACTGCTTTTGACCAGAGCCGTATAGGCCGTTCATAGGGAATAGGGTGCCATATGGGACACAGATTCTTTCTTCAGAAAGAAACTCAATAAAGAAATGATCTGGAGCCACACTCACTTATGACAATCAATGATGTTGTCCAAGTCTGGACCCGGTTAGGAACCCAGGTCTCCGGTGTGAGAAATAGTCACTTAGCAAACAGAGCCACACTCAGCTATGACAATCAATGATGTTGTCCAAGTCTGGACCCGGTTAGGAACCCAGGTCTCCGGTGTGAGAAATAGTCACTTAGCAAACAGAGCCACACTCAGCTATGACAACCAACGATGTTGTCCAAGTCTGGACCCGGTTACGAACCCAGGTCTCCGGTTTGAGAAATAGTCACTTAGCAAACAGAGCCACACTCAGCTATGACAACCAACGATGTTGTCCAAGTCTGGACCCGGTTAGGAACCCAGGTCTCCGGTGTGAGAAATAGTCACTTAGCATCCAGAGCCACACTCAGCTATGACAACCAACGATGTTGTCCAAGTCTGGACCCGGTTAGGAACCCAGGTCTCCGGTGTGAGAAATAGTCACTTAGCAAACAGAGCCACACTCAGCTATGACAACCAACGATGTTGTCCAAGTCTGGACCCGGTTAGGAACCCAGGTCTCCGGTGTGAGAAATAGTCACTTAGCAAACAGAGCCACACTCAGCTATGACAACCAACGATGTTGTCCAAGTCTGGACCCGGTTAGGAACCCAGGTCTCCGGTGTGAGAAATAGTCACTTAGCAAACAGAGCCACACTCAGCTATGACAACCAACGATGTTGTCCAAGTCTGGACCCGGTTAGGAACCCAGGTCTCCGGTGTGAGAAATAGTCACTTAGCAAACAGAGCCACACTCAGCTATGACAATTAACGATGTTGTCTAAGTCAGGACCCGGTTACGAACCCGGGTCTCCGGTGTGAGAAACAGTCACTTAGCATCCAGAGCCACACTCAGCTATGACAACCAACGATGTTGTCCAAGTCATTTTCGGTGTTACGTTTTGTGTACTTGTATTTCGCCTCTATTTTAAAAACAGGTAACCAATGAAAACACATTTTTCATCTCACATTCTCTTGTTTCAATAACAAATCAAATCGTATTTGTCACATGCGCCGAATACAACAGGTGTCGTCGACCTGACAGTGAAATGCTTACTTACAATTTTCACCTAAAATGACATACCCAAATCGAACTGCCTGTAGCTCAGGATCTAAAGCAAGGATATGCATATGCATATTCATGATACCATTGTAAAGGAAACACTTTGAAGTTTGTGTAAATGTGAGTTGAATGTAGGAGAATATAACACAATAGATCTGGTATAGATCTAGAAGAAAATACAAAAGAAGAAAAAACTTTTTCTACCACCATCTTTGAAATGCAAAAGAAAGGTCATAGTTCGTCCCAGTTCGTCTGGTCCCAGTTCGTCTGGTCCCAGTTCGTCCCAGTTCGTCTGGTCCCAGTTCGTCTGGTCCCAGTTCGTCTGGTCCCAGTTTGTCCCAGTTCGTCTGGTCCCAGTTCGTCCCAGTTCGTCCCAGTTCGTCTGGTCCCAGTTCGTCTGGTCCCAGTTCGTCTGGTCCCAGTTCGTCCCAGTTCGTCTGGTCCCAGTTCGTCTGGTCCCAGTTCGTCTGGTCCCAGTTCGTCCCAGTTCGTCTGGTCCCAGTTCGTCTGGTCCCAGGTCGTCTGGTCCCAATTCGTCCCAGTTCGTCTGGTCCCAGTTCGTCTGGTCCCAGTTCGTCTGGTCCCAGTTCGTCCCAGTTCGTCTGGTCCCAGTTCGTCTGGTCCCAGTTCGTCTCAGTTCGTCTGGTCCCAGTTCGTCTGGTCCCAGTTCGTCCCAGTTCGTCTGGTCCCAGTTCGTCTGGTCCCAGTTCGTCTGGTCCCAATTCGTCCCAGTTCGTCCGGTCCCAGTTCGTCCGGTCCCAGTTCGTCCGGTCCCAGTCCGTCTGGTCCCAGTTCGTCTGGTCCCAATTCGTCCCAGTTCGTCCGGTCCCAGTTCGTCCGGTCCCAGTTCGTCCGGTCCCAGTTCGTCTGGTCCCAGTTCGTCTGGTCCCAGTTCGTCTGGTCCCAGTTCGTCCCAGTTCGTCTGGTCCCAGTTCGTCTGGTCCCAGTTCGTCTGGTCCCAGGTCGTCTGGTCCCAATTCGTCCCAGTTCGTCTGGTCCCAGTTCGTCTGGTCCCAGTTCGTCTGGTCCCAGTTCGTCCCAGTTCGTCTGGTCCCAGTTCGTCTGGTCCCAGTTCGTCTCAGTTCGTCTGGTCCCAGTTCGTCTGGTCCCAGTTCGTCCCAGTTCGTCTGGTCCCAGTTCGTCTGGTCCCAGTTCGTCTGGTCCCAATTCGTCCCAGTTCGTCCGGTCCCAGTTCGTCCGGTCCCAGTTCGTCCGGTCCCAGTTCGTCTGGTCCCAGTTCGTCTGGTCCCAATTCGTCCCAGTTCGTCCGGTCCCAGTTCGTCTGGTCCCAGTTCGTCCCAGTTCGTCCGGTCCCAGTTCGTCTGGTCCCAGTTCGTCCCAGTTCGTCCGGTCCCGTCCGGCAAATCGTAAAGGAGGCATTTGCATTCATATTACATTTTTCGTGCAAGAATATCGTAAAATCTGTATACTTGGACTGTGATTTAGCTTTTCCAGTATTAGTAGTCATATTATAAGTTCAACATTTGCAAAACAACCAGTTTTCATAACTTCATAACTCTGAATGTTCTTATAATTTTTGTCCAAAAGGAAAAGGCATGCTCTCGCAAAGGTACAGGGCTTCCGGATACTCCCTTAAAGCGCAGCTCATTGGCTCTCTTGCTAGCTTTGTTTGACCCCGATTGTTACGAACCCCTTTGGCCCTGCAGTCTAGGGGGGGGATGGAAACGAGACCCGTAACATATCTCATACAAATCAAAACATTGAAAAGGAACAGAGAGAACTAATAACAGAAAACTTAAATCTACTGTCACTTCAGGTTTATTTGTTAAACACACGGTAAAGGGGGAGGGGGGGGGGGGGGTGAGCTGGCCCCAAAGAAAGATATAATAAATATCCCAAAACCCCTAAGCTAGTCTACCTGCTTAAATAACGGCTAGCAAACTAACCAATAACATACAGTGGGTGGTCCGCGCAAAATCGATCGTGCATGCTATATGGACCTTTTTAGGATATGAAAAATGATTTTATCTAACAAAACGACACTTCATGTTATCTCTGGGACCCTTTGGATGATAAATCAGAGCAAGATTTCAGAATGTAAGTACACATTTCACCTTCAGAGGTGAATTTATCAAACCTGTCGCGGTGACAAAAGCGTTTCGATAATTTAAGCTTTCAGACGATATAAGACATGATGAAGCAACATTTGTTGTTTCTCTAAAATCTGCGATCGTGACACAAGGCATTGCATGATTTACAGCCTAACCAAGATAAAGTCACGGACACAGTCAATTTTGTGCTGGATTAAAAACCTATTTCAACAGACGCCATTTTGATTGAGCACGCTTCTTAGTCCAGTACTAGGTTTAAGACGAATCTGTGTCCGTCCGGGAAACCAGCCCCCATTGTGTTTTGATACTGTAAACCGGTGATTATTTAAACTAGTGTAGATTTTGAAGGGGGGGGGGGGGGGGGACTGACTGTATACTGTATGTAATTGTGAAGGCTTGGTTGGTGCTTATGCCTGTAGGGAGTGTGGCTACGTCTACTAAGGGGGGGGGGGGGGGGTAAATTATGACACATTCTGCTACTCTACTGTGACGCCGTTGCGGCATGACCTCACAAAGGGGTCAGTGTTCTGCATACTGCCTCTTCATTCCAGGCCTGGATTCAAAATCTTTCAAATACTCTTCTGAGCGTTTGCTTGAGCCTGCCCTGCATGGCAGATAGGCAGGGTTTACCATTGTAATGTTTAGTTTTTTTTTCTCTGTATTTAACCTTTATTTAACCTTGAAGTTACATTGAGATCGAGGAGTCCTGCTTCAGACAACAACATGCAGCAGAGAATACAAGGTACATAATAAGGAATTAATAATACAAAATACAAATGTACAAAACATAGATTTAGAATGATAAAAAAAACACGTACTGTTGTCTGTGATTAGGTCATTTACCAGTACCCTGAAATGCCCGAAAGGCACGAGTGCGTCTAATTGTAGGGTATTCTGCAATGAGTTATATCTTCACCCCCTGTTTCACACAGCATCTCAGAGTAGGAGCCCCTCCCTCCCCCTGTTTCACACAGCATCTCAGAGTAGGAGCCCCTCCCTCCCCCTGTTTCACACAGCATCTCAGAGTAGGAGCCCCTCCCTTCCCCTGTTTCACACAGCATCTCAGAGTAGGAGCCCCTCCCTCCCCCTGTTTCACACAGCATCTCAGAGTAGGAGCGCCCCCCCGTTTCACACAGCATCTCAGAGTAGGAGCCCCCCCCCCCCCCGTTTCACACAGCATCTCAGAGTAGGAGCCCCCCCCGTTTCACACAGCATCTCAGAGTAGGAGCGCCCCCCCCCCCCCCCCTGTTTCACACAGCATCTCAGAGTAGGAGACCTCCCCCCTGTTTCACACAGCATCTCAGAGTAGGAGCGCCCCCCCCCCCCCCCCTGTTTCACACAGCATCTCAGAGTAGGAGACCCCCCCCCTGTTTCACACAGCATCTCAGAGTAGGAGCCTCCCCCGTTTCACACAGCATCTCAGAGTAGGAGCGCCCCCCCCCCCCCTGTTTCACACAGCATCTCAGAGTAGGAGACCTCCCCCCTGTTTCACACAGCATCTCAGAGTAGGAGCCCCTCCCCCAAACAGGGTCCCAGAGGACGACCGCATCATTCAGTCCTATTAATTACGATCTAAAAAGGGAAAACGTGATTGTAAAACAGCACTCCTATCCTGAGCAACATGGCAATCTGTCTCGTGGTGCACTTCACTACCCACCTCTGTATCTCAAATGACACACCGGTTCTACTTAGTGCACTACTTTAAACCAGAGCCCTATCTGCCTTGGTCAAAAGTAGTGCACTACATAGGGAGTGGGGTGCCATTAGGGATCCCGCCCCCATTGTCTGAATAGAGTTATTTAGCTCATTAGTGTAGGACTGTTTCATTCTCCGTAGGTCAAGGACAGAAACGGCTGTATATCATTCTGTGTAAAGGTCCAAACCGCCACCCACAGGGCTCTGGTTATAGTCTTAACAGTATGTGCTTATTCAAAGCTCAGCTGCCTCTCACTCACTCCCTGACTCGCCCCTCTTCACTCCCCGATTCCTCATCTCATCACTCCCTGACTCCTCCTCTCACTCACTCCCTGACTCGCCCCTTTTCACTCCCTGACTCCTCCTCTCATTACTCACTCACTCCTCCTCTCATCACTCCCTGACTCCTCCTCTCATCACTCCCTGACTCCTCCTCTCACTCACTCCCTGACTCCTCCCCCTTTTCACTCCCTGACCCCACACATTTTTACTCCCTGACTCCTCCCCTCATCACTCCCTGACTCCTCCCATAACCACTCCCTGACGCCTCCCCCTTTTACTCCCTGACTCCTCCCCTCTTATCTCACTGACTCCTCCCCTCTTCACTCCCTGACTCCTCCATATTATCACTCCCTGACTCCCCCCTCTTCACTCCCTGACTCCTCCCCTCATCACTCCCTGACTCCTCCCCTCTTCTCCCCCTGACTCCTCCCCTCTTCACTCCCTGACTCCTCCATATTATCACTCTCTGACTCCCCCCTTTTCACTCCCTGACTCCTCCCCATTATTACTCCCTGACTCCCCCCTCTTCACTCCCTGACTCCTCCCCATTATCACGCCCTGACTCCCCCCTCTTCACTCGCTGACTCCTCCCCATTATCACTCCATGACACCCCCCTTTTCACTCCCTGACTCCTCCTCATTTTCACTCCCTGACTCACCCTTCTTCACTCCCTGACTCCTCTCCACTCCCTGACTCCCCCCTCTTCACTCCCTGACCCCTCCCATTTTTACTCCCTGACTCCTCCTCTCATTCACTCCCTGACTCCTCCCCTCTTCACTCCCTGACTCCTCCCATCTTCACTCCCTGACCCCTCCCATTTTTAGTCCCTGACTCCTCCCCTCATCACTCCCTGACCCCTCCCCTTTTCACTCCCTGACTCCCCACTCTTCACTGCCTGACTCCTCCCATCTTCACTCCCTGACTCCTCCCATCTTCACTCCCTGACTCCCCCATCTTCACTCCCTGACTCCCCATCTTCACTCCCTGACTCCTCCCTCTTCACTCCCTGACTCCCCCATCTTCACTCCCTGACTCCTCCCTCTTCACTCCCTGACCCCTCCCTCTTCACTCCCTGACTCCCTCATCTTCACTCCCTGACTCCTCCCTCTTCACTCCCTGACTCCTCCCGATTCACTCCCTGACTCCTCCCTCTTAACAACCGTTTTATGTGGATGGAAATAGCAGCAAACATGTATTTGTTAATTTTCTAAATTGTAATTACTTCGCTACTATGGCCTATTTATTGCCTTACCTCCTTACACCATTTGCACACACTGTAAACATACTTATTCTACTGTATTATTGGCTGTATGTTTTGTTTATTCCATCTGTAACTCTGTGTTGTTTGTGTTGCACTGCTTTGCTTTATCTTGGCCAGGTGGCAGTTGTAAATGAGAACTTGTTCTCAACTGGCCTACCTGGTTAAATAAAAACGAAAAAATAAATACAAATAAAATACATGGTTTTTGACTCCCTATCCGATAGGCAGTTGAAAAGATATTAACGGGTATTTAATTGGCGATCTGATCTCTGACTTTGTACTGTCTGTCCCAGTCTGTGTCTCTACCAGTCTGACTCTACCAGTCTGTGTCTGTCCCAGTCTGTCTCTACCTGTCTGTGTCTCTACCTGTCTGTCTCTACCTGTCTGTATCTGTCCTAGTCTGTCTCTACCTGTCGGTCTCTTCCCGGGAAAGTGCTTTTTAGTCCAGAATTAGGCTTAATCTGTGTCTGGTAAACTGTCCCCCGAAAGACCTTGTCGATAGGTTAGGACCTCTAGGTGTAAAAGCTAAGGTATGTGTTGGACTCAATGCTGAAGGGAACCAGGTTCCTTTGTCTGTGTCACACCCTGCTCTGTTTCACCTGTCTTTGTGCTTGTCCTGTCAAGACCTACCAGTGTGTTCACGTGTTTCCTGTGCTCTACTTTTTGTTGTTCTTATTCTTCCCGGTTCTGACCTTTCTGCCTGCCCTGACCCTGATCCTGCCTGCCGTCCTGTGCCGTCCGATTTGGATTACAACCCTTTGCATGTCTTGACTTACCTTTTTCCTGCCCCTGAACTAATAAACTCTGAGACTCGTACTATCTGCCTCCTGTGTCTGCATCTGGGTCTTAGCCTGAGCCATGCTAGTACAAACTGGCCATGACTAACCCAGCAGACTCAGACCAGCTCCACACCGCTGTCTCCCAGCAAGGGGCCACCATTTGAAGATACAAGGAGTTACTGCAATGCCTTATGGAGGGACTCCATACCCTGGCAGAACGTCATGACCATGCGTTCCATACATTACCGAAGCAATTACGCGGATTCCCTGCTAGGCAGCAAGCCACACCAGTAATCCACCAGACTCTCAGAAACCCGCCACCAGTGGCACTTCTTCCCAGCCTACATCATGGCGGTGAATGAGCAACAGTCCGCCTTTTGCCTTAGTCTGGAGGAGTTTGTGGTGTTCGATTTTCCGTTGTCCGGGACAGAGACTGAGGATTTTCGCACGTTGGCGGCTGAGAGTGCCTGGAACCTGGAAGCCTTGTTCGACATGTTCCCTCATGGATTATCGGAGGGGATTTAAAGATGAGCTCGCAGCCCGGGAGCTGATTGACGGGAACGTAGAAGGGAGAGGGAATCTGTTCCCTGTCGCCCTCGCTCATCTTCGATTCCCACCTCGCATCAGAGGAATGCCGGGAATCCCCAAAGTCTACATTTTCCAGTGAATCTGCTGACTCACCTCCTCAGGAGCCTATGCAACTGGGCAGGGCTAGATTGTCTCCTGCTGAGTACTTATGCAGACTGAACACCAAAAGCTGCCTGTATTGTGGAGCTATGGGACATTTCTTATCTACCTTCCCATTAAAAGACCAGGCTCGTCAATAGGTACAAGTACACTGGTGAGCCATACGGGGAGTTTCCAATCCATTACTAGTCATAACCCCCTCTATGCTACCCTGTTGTGGGGAGGCCAGTCCACATACATCCAGGTGCTCATTGACTCTGGGGCCGATGAGAGATTTATGGACACTACCCTGGTGTTGGAGCTGGGCATCTCCACTCAACCCCTTTTCCATTCCGATGGATGTCAGAGTGTTGGATGGGTGCTGGATTGGAAGAGTCAACCACAGTATGGTTCCTATCCACCTGTGAGTGTCAGGCAACCACAGTGAATCCATGCAGTTTCTGCTCCATGCAGTTTCTGTTCCTGGAGTCTCCTCATGTACCCATAGTTTTGGGGTTTTCATGGCACCAGAGATACAATCCCCTTATCAACTGGGCTACGGGTTCCATCATGGGTTGGAGCCCATTTTTCTAAGCTCATTGTCTGAAGTTGCCGCAGCCTGCCCTGGGACATCTCCCTGCTGGTTTGGGAAAAACCTTGGATCTCTCCCCACAGTTCCTGCGAAGTACCAGGACATACGGGAGGTTGTCAGCTCTGCCCGAGCCACATCTCTTCCTCCGTATCGGCACTACGACAGTGCTATCAACCTTCTCCTGGGTACTGCACCGCCTCAGGGGTGACTTTATTCCCTATCGGGTCCGAAGACCAAAGCGATGGCAGGGTATATTGAGGACTCTCCCGCTGCAGGGACTATGCCTCCAACTTCCTCCCCTGCCGGCGCAGGGTTCTTCTTTGTTCGGAAGAACGACAAGACCCTGCGTCCATGTATCGGCTACCGATGTCTCAATGACATTACGGTTAACAACCGTTACCCGCTACCACTCCTCTCCTCAGGTTTCGAGCCTCTCCAGGGGGCGATCATCCTCTCCAAGTTAGACCTTCAGAATGCCTACCGTCTGGTTCAGATACGGGAAGGAGATGAGTGGAAGACTGCCTTTAACACGGCTAGCAGGCACTAGGCCCTTGTCAATGATGTGCTCCGAGACATGTTGAACCGATTTGTGTTTGTTGACCTCGACAATGTCCTCATTTATTCCTGATCAGCTCAAGAGCACGTCCTCCATGTCTGACAGGTTCTCCAGCTTTTCGTGAAGGCGGAAAAATGTGAGTTCCATAGCTTCATCATCTCCTTCCTAGAATACGTCATCACTGCAGGGACCCTGACAAGGTGAGAGCGGTGGTGGAATGGCCTCAACCCACATCTAGAGGGCAGCTGCAAGGTTTCCTGCTCATTTCTACCGTTGTCTTGTCCGGGGATACAGCACCCTTGCTTCCACCCTCTCTGCACTCACTTCTCCTAAGGTTTTGTTCATATGGTCTGCAGCAGCTGACCGGGTGTTCTCAGACCTCAAGCAGCGATTCACTACTGCCCCCATCTTAATCCATCCGGACCCGTCCTGTCAGTTCGTGGTGGAGGTCAAAGCCTCGGACGTCGGAGTAGGGGTTTGTCAGTCTATTCTTGTTCACAGAGTTGTATGAGATCTTCAGTTTCTTGGCAATTTCTCGCATGGAATAGCCTTTATTTCTCAGAACAAGAATAGACTGACAAGTTTCAGAAGAAAGTTCTTTGTCTCTGGCCATTTTGAGCCTGTAATCAAACCCACAAATGCTGATTCTACAGATACTCAACTAAAGAAGGCCAGTTTTATTGCTTCTTTAATCAGGACAACAGTTTTCAGCTGTGCTAACATAATTGCAAAGTGGTTTTCTAATGATCCTTTTGAAATCCTAGCCTTTTGAAATGGTAAACTTGGATTAGCTAACGCAATGTGCCATTGGAAGACAGGAGTGATGGTTGCTGATAAATGGCCTCTGTACGCCTACGTAGATATTCCATCAAAAATCAGCCGTTTCCAGTTACAATAGTCATTTACAACATTAACAATGTCTACACTGTATTTCTGATCAATTTGATGTTATTTTAATGGACAAAAATTTTGCTTTTCTTTAAAAAACAAGGACATTTCTAAGTGACCCCAAACATTTGAACTGTAGTGTATTTGAACTGTAGTGTATGTCTCACAGTCCTCTGTCTCCTGTTTCCAGGCCCACCCCCTCTCCACCAGCGTACGTGGTGAGGAGCCTCCTGAAGGTTAGACCGTGGGGCAGGGGATTCCAGTACCTGGTTGACTTACCTTTTGCCCCTTGAACTAATACACTCTGAGACTCGTACTATGCTTCTTGTGTCTGTGTCTGAGTATTAGCCTGAGCCGTGATAGTCTGAAGTTTTCATATTCACACAATCTTAACAACAGAAGCAAAATAAGCCCTTTTTTTTTGCCAATAGCCAATAGCCAATAGCCAATTTTGACTTCTCAGTTCTGCCTTCAGGACAAGTGTTTGCTTGTTCTGATAATGAGTGAGGAGGCAAGAGGGGTCGGATGATGTGTGGGACATCGTTTTCAGGTTCGGTATCTTGAAGATGAATCCCGAAGGCTCCTGGAAATAAAAACAATCTTCTTCAGACAGATAATTGTTCAAATACGAGAGCCCTACAATAGTGGACTGTGTGGCTCAGTTGGTGATAGTGTACGCTATCTGAATCTAAATAGACTGAACCTGCCACCCAAATGGCACCCTAATTGCCTATATAGTGCACTCTTTTTGACTAGACTCTTATGGCCATTTGGGACGTAGCCAGATTGCTGTGCATGTGCAGGGGAGCTTGCTTCTCTCTCCTGCCATGTGATAGCTGCATGACACTGATGCTGTGTGAATGAGTCAGCCTGACAACAAATGCTGACAAACACAGCTTCTCTCTCGCTTCGCACAGATTAGCATTTATTGGGATGACTCATGTCCCGGAGGCAGCTCTGCAGAATGGTCACTAGCTGGCACAGCTACAAAAGTATAAAATCTTATTTTTTAAAATATAACCTAACTTTAATTAACCCTTTACCATACTACTAACCCACACTGCTACCAACCTTAACCCTTAAATTAAGACCAAAAAAGCTCATTTTTGTTTCATGAATTTTTACAATATAGCCAATTTTGACTTTGCAGCTGGCACATATCTCTCAGGTTGACAGATACAGTTTTTTTTTATTTATCTAGGCAAGTCAGTTTAGAACAAATTCTTATTTTCAATGGCAGCCTAGGAACAGTGGGTTAACTGCCTGTTCAGGGGCAGAACAACAGATTTGTACCTTGTCAGCTCGGGGTTTGAACTTGCAACCTTCCGGTTACTAGTCCAACGCTCTAACCACTAGGCTACCCTGCCACCCCAGATACAGATACTGGTTAACAGATACTGGTTGACAGATACAGGGTGACAGATACTGGTTGACAGATACAGGTTGACATATACAGGTTGACAGATACTGGTTGACAGATACAGGAAGACAGATGCTGGTTGACAGATGCTGGTTGACAGATACAGGTTGACAGATACTGGTTGACAGATACTGGTGGACAGATACTGGTTGACAGATACAGGTTGACAGATACTGGTTGACAGATACTGGTTGACAGATACAGGTTGACAGATGCTGGTTGACAGATGCTGGTTGACAGATACTGGTTGACAGATACAGGTTGCCAGATACTGGTTGACAGATACAGGTTGACAGATACAGGTTGACAGATACAGGTTGACAGATACAGGTTGACAGATACAGGTTGACAGATACTGGTTGATAGATACAGGTTGACAGATACTGGTTGACAGATTCTGGTTGACAGATACAGGTTGACAGATACAGGTTGACAGATACTGGTTGACAGGTTCAGGAGAATAGAGTGGTCATTAACAGCAGTGGTTCTCAACTGGTTTTATGCCTCGGGACCCAAATTGAAACAGGTTGTCTCAGTAGTGACCCATCACGGAAAAACATAGCCAAAAATGCCATCAGGAAAGCAATTTTTAATGATATATTGATTGATATTCAATGTAGCAATTTATATGACCATTAATAAGTGGAAAAACTTTAACACCTTGTCAATAATCCATTTTGCTCATATTCTTGATGGAGCTTAAAATCAACCAGAATACATTAAACCAGCTAAATAACACTGCTAACAGCTCTGCACTGAGTATATAAAACACCAGAGGTGTAAAGTACTTCAGTAAAAATACTTTAAAGTACTACTTAAGTCGTTTTTTCAAGGGGGAATCTGTACTTTACTTTACTATTTATATTTTTGACAACTTTTACTTTTACTTCACTGCATTCCTAAATAAAATAATGTACTTTTTACCCCAAACGTTTTCCCTGACACCCCAAAAGTACTCGTTACATTTTGAATTCTTAGCAGGACAGGAAAATTGTCTAATTCAAACACTTATCAAGAGAACATCCCTGGTCATCCCTACTGCCTCTGATCTGGCGGACTCGCTAAACACATGCTTCGTTTGTAAATGTTGGAGTGTGCCCCTGGCTATCCATAAATTAAACAAAACGGTGTTGGTATTGGTATTGGAAATACCAATACCAATACCAATACCAATTCAATACCAATTCAATACTAATACCAATACCAATATGAATACCCATATTAATATCAATACCAATACCAATACCAATATGAATACCCATATTAATATCAATACCAATACCAATACCAATATGAATACCCATATTAATATCAATACCAATACCAATACCAATACCAATATCAATACCAATACCAATTCAATATTAATACCAATACCAATACCAATATGAATACCCATATTAATATCAATACCAATACCAATACCAATTCAATACCAATACCAATTCAATATTAATACCAATACCAATACCAATATGAATACCCATATTAATATCAATACCAATACCAATTCAATACCAATACCAATACCAATATCAATACCAATTCAATACCAATACCAATTCAATACCAATGTCAATACCAATACCAATTCAATACCAATACCAATACCAATATCAATACCAATACCAATACCAATGTCAATACTAATACCAATACCAATTCAATACCAATACCAATACCAATTCAATACTAATATCAATACCAATACCAATATCAATATCAATACCAATTCAATACCAATACCAATATCAATACCAATTCAATACCAATACCAATTCAATACCAATACCAATATCAATACCAATTCAATACCAATACCAATTCAATACCAATATCAATACCAATTCAATACCAATACCAATACCAATACCAACACCAATACCAATATCAATACCAATTCAATATCAATACCAATTCAATACCAATATCAATACCAATACCAATATCAATACCAATGTCAATACCAATACCAATTCAATACCAATACCAATACCAATATCAATACCAATACCAATACCAATACCAATGTCAATACTAATACCAATACCAATTCAATACCAATACCAATACCAATTCAATACTAATATCAATACCAATACCAATATCAATATCAATACCAATTCAATACCAATACCAATATCAATACCAATTCAATACCAATACCAATTCAATACCAATACCAATATCAATACCAATTCAATACCAATACCAATTCAATACCAATACCAATACCAATTCAATACCAATACCAATACCAACACCAATACCAATATCAATATCAATACCAATTCAATACCAATACCAATATCAATACCAATTCAATACCAATACCAATTCAATACCAATATCAATACCAATTCAATACCAATACCAATTCAATACCAATACCAATACCAATTCAATACCAATACCAATACCAATACCAATTCAATACCAATACCAATACCAATTCAATACTAATATCAATACCAATACCAATATCAATATCAATACCAATACCAATATCAATATCAATACCAATTCAATACCAATTCAATACCAATACCAATACCAATACCAACACCAATACCAATATCAATACCAATTCAATATCAATACCAATTCAATACCAATATCAATACCAATATCAATACCAATGTCAATACCAATACCAATTCAATACCAATACCAATACCAATATCAATACCAATACCAATACAATACCAATTCAATACCAATATCAATACCAATGTCAATACTAATACCAATACCAATTCAATACCAATACCAATACCAATTCAATACTAATATCAATACCAATACCAATATCAATATCAATACCAATTCAATACCAATACCAACACCAATACCAATACCAATACCAACACCAATATCAATATGCATCGACGTCGTCCCCACAGTGACAGTGCGTACATATCCCAACCAGAAGCCATGGATTACAGGCAACATCCGCACTGAGCTAAAGGGTAGAGCTGCCACTTTCAATGAGTGGGACACGAACCCGGAAGCTTAAAAGAAATCCCGCTATGCCCTTCGACGAACCATCACACAGGCAAAGCGTCAATACAGGACCAAGATCAAATCGTACTACACCGACTCCGAAGCTTGTTGGATGTGTCAGGGCTTGCAAACTATTACAGACTACAAAGGGAAGCACAGCCGAGAGCTGCCCAGTGACACGAGCCTACCAGATGAGCTAAATTACTTCTATGCTTGCTTCGAGGCAAGTGACACTGAAGGTTAAGGGCTTGTAAGTAAGCATTTCACTGTAAGGTCTACTACACCTGTAATGTCTACTACACCTGTTGTATTCAGCATTTCACTGTAAGGTCTACTACACCTGTTGTATTCAGCATTTCACTGTAAGGTCTACTACACCTGTTGAATTCAGCATTTCACCTTAAGGTCTACTACACCTGTTGTATTCATAATTTCACTGTAAGGTCAACCTACACCGGTTGTATTCAGCATTTCACTGTGAGGTCTACTACACCTGTTGTATTCAGCATTTCACTGTAAGGTCTACCTACACCTGTTGTATTCAGCATTTCACTGTAAGGTCTACTACACGTGTTGTATTCAGCATTTCACTGTGAGGTCTACTACACCTGTTGTATTCAGCATTTCACTGTAAGGTCTACTACACCTGATGTATTCAGCATTCCACTGTAAGGTCTATTACACCTGTTGTATTCAGCATTTCACTGTAAGGTCTACTACACCTGTTGTATTCAGCGTTTCACTGTAAGGTCTACTACACCTGTTGTATTCAGCATTTCACTGTGAGGTCTACTACACCTGTTGTATTCAGCATTTCACTGTAAGGTCTACTACACCTGTTGTATTCAGCATTTCACTGTGAGGTCTACTACACCTGTTGTATTCAGCATTTCACTGTGAGGTCTACTACACCTGTTGTATTCAGCATTTCACTGTGAGGTCTACTACACCTGTTGTATTCAGCATTTCACTGTGAGGTCTACTACACCTGTTGTATTTGGCGCATGTGACAAATAAAATTTGATTTGATTTGAAAACTGATTGGATTGTCAAGAAGTCATCAACGTAGGGGCATTTCTACATTTTCTTCAGCTTTTTAGCCCAAATCCAATGACATGGTGACATTTACTGTTGACTTCACATTTAATTCACATTAGTTATCAACTCAACCAAATGTAAAATTAAAATCAGACGTTCAACTGACGTCTGTGCCCGGTGAAAAGTAGAACAACAATGAATCGTTTATCACTCAACTTTTTAATCATTTTAATTCAGAATAACTACTCCGTTATTATACCGTACAGATACATTGGTGATAATCTGAAATCTAGCGTGTAGATCTGAACAGAGGAGTCAACACGGAGGTTCAGTAGAACATCCGCATCATTATGAGCGCTACCGTTACCTGTCTCTCACAGCGCTCTGTCTACTTACCACCAGTCTCGTGCTGTGCCTGCCCTTATAGAGTGGGACCCGGGCCGTCTCTGCGATACCCACCGTTGTCATGACGATCCTCGATATACGCTGCCACCATCTCACAAGGTGAGACAAATGAGGTCACAATGGAAGTCAGAGAGGGACTAGGGGCAGCGCACAATTGGCCCAGCGCCATCTGGGTTTGGCCGGGGTGGGCCGTCTTTGTAAAATAAGAATTTGTTCTTCACTGCTT
Source organism: Oncorhynchus clarkii lewisi (assembly GCF_045791955.1). Classification (NCBI taxonomy): domain Eukaryota; kingdom Metazoa; phylum Chordata; class Actinopteri; order Salmoniformes; family Salmonidae; genus Oncorhynchus; species Oncorhynchus clarkii. The sequence continues at coordinate 4,851,603 of NC_092150.1, forward strand.
AACAGCTCCATTGCTGTTGTCCTTGTTATGTCCTGTCTGGCATGCCACCAAGGGACAAATAGTTGTCATGACAGCACAAACAGCCTGGCAGTCGCGATACAACTGGCCAGGGTAAAAAATAACATGATTTTTATAGCCTACCATTTATCCAACATAGGTTTTTACAAATCTACATTTAATTTATGAATTATCACGCAAAAAATGACCTGTGTGACCTCTGTGGATACCTTGAGGGAGTTACTAATATAGCCTAATATAACCTATATAGCTTGTTAGGAGAGGAAAGAATGGGAAGGGGAGGAGAGGAGAGAAGGGGGGAGAGGAGGGGGGTCAGAGAAGGGGAGAGGAGGGGGGTCAGAGAAGGGGAGAGAAGGGGAGGGGACGAGAGGGGAGGAAAGAACATAGACCTTCAAGCAGAGGAACTCACTCAACACATCCAGGATAAAACGGGCCTATGGGTCCTGCAGGGGAATGCCAGGAGTCTTATTTCCAACGGACATGATTATTTTGTTGTTGAAATACACAGAGAGCTCTCCACTGACACACCCCTCTGGAATGTATAGAGGTGGTGGTGTGTTTAAATGTAGGTGCTTTGGTGGAATCTTTCACAGGAAGAACACTCTGTTGGGGAAGGTTGGCAACATGTTGGTAATGGTCGGGTAGTGGAGGAAGAAGTCTGACTCAGGCACCCACATTAATGTAGTCACCTCAACCATGTCTAGAATAGATCTCAGGCTGGTGTCAAGTAGGTTAGCGGGAATATGTACAGTGGTGTAAAGTACTTAAGTAAAAATATTTTTCAAGTACTACTTAAGTCGTATTCTGTACTTTCCTATTTATATTTTTGACAACTTTTACTTTTAGTTCACTACATTCCTAAATAAAATTATGTGCTTTTTACTCCATACATTTTCTCTGACACCCAAAAGTACTCGTTACATTTTGAATGCTTAGCAGGACAGGGAAATGGTCTAATTCACACACTCATCAAGAGAACATCCCTGGTCACCCCTACTGTCTCTGATCTGGTGGACTTGCTAAACACACATGCTTCGTTTGTAAATGATGTGTTAGAGCCCCTGGCTATCCACATCTTTTTTATTTTGGGTATTCTAATTGATTTATACTTTTACTTTCAATACTTAAGTATATTTAAAACAGAATACTTTTAGAGCTTTTACTCAAGTAGGATTTTACTGGGTGACTTTCACTTTTACTCAAGTATGATTTCACTGGGTGACTTTCACTTTCACTCAAGTAGGATTTTACTGGGTGACTTTCACTTTCACTCAAGTAGGATTTTACTGGGTGACTTTCACTTTTACTCAAGTATGATTTCACTGGGTGACTTTCACTTTTACTCAAGTAGGATTGTACTGGGTGACTTTCACTTTTGCTCAAGTAGGATTTCACTGGGTGACTTTCACTTTTACTCAAGTAGAATTTTACTGGGCGACTTTCACTTTTACTCAAGTAGGATTTTACTGGGTGACTTTCACTTTCACGCAAGTAGGATTTTACTGGGTGACTTTCACTTTTACTCAAGTAGAATTTTAGTGGGTGATTTTCATTTATAATCAAGTAGGATTTTACTGGGTGACTTTCACTTTTACTCAAGTAGGATTTTACTGGGTGATTTTCATTTATACTCAAGTAGGATTTCACTGGGTGACTTTCACTTTTACTCAAGTAGGATTTTACTGGGTGATTTTCATTTATACTCAAGTAGGATTTCACTGGGTGACTTTCACTTTTACTTGAGTCATTTTCCATTAAAGTATCCATACTTTCACTCAAGCATGACAATTGGTTACTTTCTAGATAAATCCGTTCTAGATAAATCCACAGTGGGTAGTGACCATTTTCCTATATGGTGCACTACTGGGTTAGTGGTAGTGAGAAACAAGGGGTTGGTAACATCCCGGTGCTAATGTATTTTTATTTAACTAGGTAATTCAGTTAAGAACAAATCCTTATTTACATTGAAGACATAAACCCTAACCCGGACGACGCTGGACCAATTGTGCGCCACCCTATTGGCCTCCCAATCACGGCCGGTTGTGATACAGCCGGGAATCGAACCCGGGTAACAGTGCTACTTCCACAGAGCCAAATAGGAAGAGTTCCAAAACAAGGCCAACGAAGAACTTAACTATTTTCCCTAAACAAGGAGACCCTGACCAAGACAATGAAACTCTCGTAGACAGACAGAGCAGCTGAAGAATCCATCATTAACTCCAAATCATTCAGAAAGGGCAAGGCTGTCCCCTGCTGGTCAGGTGAGTGCCAGACAGCTGTCAAAGACACAAAAAAAAAGGACACGCTTTTAGAGCCTTAAAGAACTCACAGGTTCACAGAACTAATAGATTATCAAATAAAAAGAGCATTAGCAAGAAGAATCACACAGTTTATTGGAGAAAGTACTGTGGCAGCATTGGCTGGGAGACAAACATACGGGCTTTGTGGGGAATAATCAGGAAAATGAACGGCATCCACAGACGGTCCATCCCGGCACTAAAATCTGAGGAGAAGACGACATGGGCAGATGAGGAGACATGTTAGTGCAGCTTTTGGGATGCAGAATTCTCTGTGACTTAGATCAGTGGTCGCCAACCGGTCGACCTTCAAAGCATTCCTAGTGGAACACCAAACATTTCTGTAGAAAAGCCGACGAACAATAAAGGCTTAAGATACTTATTTTACACCATAATTTGCAAATAAATTCATTAAAAATCCTACAATGTGATTTTCTGGATTTTTTTTTCTAATTTTGTCTGTCATAGTTGAAGTGTACCTATGATGAAAATTACAGGCCTCTCTCATCTTTTTAAGGGGAGAACTTGCACAATTGGTGGCAGACTAAATACTTTTCTGCCCCACTGTACATATGAGATGAGTAATGTAGGGTATGTAAACATTATATAAAGTGGCATTGTTTAAAGTGGCTAGTGATACATTTATTACATACAATTTTCATTGTTAAAGTGACTAGAGTTGAGTCAGTACGTTGGCAGCAGCCACTCAATGTTAGTCGTGGCTGTTTAACAGTCTGATGGCCTTGAGATAGAAACTGTTTTTCAGTCTCTCGGTCCCAGCTTTGATGCACCTGTACTGACCTCGCCTTCTGGATGATAGCGGGGTGAACAAGCAGTGGCTCGGGTGGTTGTTGTCCTTGATGTTTTTGGCCTTCTTGTGACATCGGGTGGTGTAGGTGTCCTGGAGGGCAGGTAGTTTGCCCCCAGTGATGTGTTGTGCAGACCTCACTACCCTCTGGAGAGCCTTATGGTTGTGGGTGGAGAAGTTGCCGTACCAGGCGGTGATGCAGCCCGACAGGATGCTCTCGATTGTGCATCTGTAAAAGTTTGTGAGTATTTTTGGTGACAAGCCAAATTTCTTCAGCCTCCTGAGGTTGAATACTTCCATCACGATGCTGTCTGTGTGAGTGGACCAATTCAGTTTGTCCGTGATGTGTATGCCAAGGAACTTAAAACTTTCCACCTTCTCCACTTCTGTCCCATTGATGTGGATGGGGGGGTGCTCCCTCTGCTGTTTCCTGAAGTCCACGATCATCTCCTTTGTTTTGTTGACATTGAGTGTGAGGTTATTTTCCTGACACCACACTCCGAGGGCCCTCACCTCCTCCCTGTAGGCCGTCTCGTTGTTGTTGGTGATCAAGCCTACCACTGTCGAGTCAAATGTAGTTCTTTCATGGCGGTCAATGTGTCTGATTGGGGCGGGATATACACAACTGTGATTATGATCGAAGAGAATTCTCTTGGTAGATAATGCGGTCGGCATTTGAATGTAAGGAATTCGAGGTCAGGTGAACAGAAGGACTTGAGTTCCTGTATGTTGTCATGATCACACCACGTCTCGTTAATCATAAGGCATACACCTCCGCCCCTCTTCTTCTTCTTCCTTGCTTCTGTCGGCGCGATGCGTGAAGAAGCCTGGTGGCGGTACCGATTCTGATGACGTATCCCGAGTGAGCCATGTTTCCCTGAAACAAAGAATGTTACAGTCTCTATGTCTCTCTGGAAGACAACCCTCGCTCGGATTTCGTCTACCTTGTTGTCATGAGACTGGACATTGGCGAGTAGTATGCTCGGGAGCGGTATTCGGGAAAGTGGTATTCCTGGTCGTAATGTTGGTGAGTTGACGTTGCTCTTTCATCCAATAGTTCTTCCCCACTGTATGTAATAAAACCTACCTATGGTAACAATGTAAAAAATAACACATCAAAAAAACAAAATACTGCATAGTTTCCTAGGAACGCGAAGTGAGGCGGCCATCTCTGTTGACGCCGGAAGTCGTTATTAAAAAAATGTATATATATTTTTTGTCATACGAACAACGTGAATTTGTGCATGAGGCAGATGCAGTGTGACTCGAGTTTTGCCATCAGGTGGAAGACGGTGTCCCCTCTCTCTGGTCAGTCTCCCTGGAGGAAAGGAAGGAGAAAGGAGAATTTTTTGTTTGTTTTGAATGGTCATTTAACCCTGAAATTCCAAGTCGGAAAGGCCTCTTTCTAGAGCTCCAACTTTTCGACCTGAAGATCACTGATGTCATGATTTGACCTCGTTGACCATCAGATGCAGTAAAATAAAAAAACAAATGATTTCAATTCAGTGCCTCACAAGTGCTAAACCAACTGATCTATTTTTTTAAAAATAAAACTTGGATTTCGAACTATAATATGGTCTGATGAATAATATTGGCAGGCCAATCATATAGCCAATATGCTGTGATAATGTATTAGGCCTACTGCCCAAACCTCATTCCTACAAAACTGTTTGTGTGGGTTAATGTAAAAAACAAAACAATCTGAGCAGTAGATCTCAGCTTGTTTTTCTGACTGCGAAAGTGATCTTGACTCAGAAAAGGTTGTTGACCATTGGCTTAATGAAGGCGAGTAAAACAGCTGGATGCTTACGACCGAGTATGATATGAAATGTTTCTGAAAACCCGATCAGACAATTCCACACATCATTTTTGCAATTTTATAAACAGAGTATGGGAAACAGGAATATTACCAAAGGCCTGGAAACACGCTGTGATAGTCCCCATAGCTAAACCAGGAAACATGCTGTAGTAGTCCCGATAGCTAAACCAGGAAACACAATCTAATAGTCCCCATAGCTAAACCAGGAAACACAATCTAATAGTCCCCATATCTAAACCAGGAAACACAATCTAATAGTCCCCATATCTAAACCAGGAAACACGCTGTAGTAGTCCCCATAGCTAAACCTGGAAACACCAGGTATTCACATGGGGGCAATGAGATGTCTAACCAGGTACTCATAAGGGGCAATGCGATGTCTAACCAGGTGTTTCTTACAGGGCAATGAGATGTCTAACCAGGTACTCATAGGGGGGCAATGAGATGTCTAACCAGGTACTCATAGGGGGGCAATGAGATGTCTAACCAGGTGTTTCTTACAGGGCAATGAGATGTCTAACCAGGTACTCATAGGGGGGCAATGAGATGTCTAACCAGGTGTTTCTTACAGGGCAATGAGATGTCTAACCAGGTACTCATAGGGGGGCAATGAGATGTCTAACCAGGTGTTTCTTACAGGGTAATGAGATGTCTAACCAGGTACTCATAGGGGGGCAATGAGATGTCTAACCAGGTACTCATAGGGGGGCAATGAGATGTCTAACCAGGTGTTTCTTACAGGGCAATGAGATGTCTAACCAGGTGTTTCTTACAGGGTAATGAGATGTCTAACCAGGTACTAATGGAGAGCATCCCTATTATTACTTATGAATGCCTTTTTTGGTCTATGGTCTATGTTATCCAAGCCGTTGCTCTAAGACTAAGCTGAGGCACATTCAAATCCTCCCCCATATCCTCCTTACAAGTGGAGATGGGTGAGATGCCGTAAGACTACGAGATGCCCTTAAGACTACGAGATGCCCTTAAGACTACGAGATGCCCTAAGACTACAAGATGCCCTTAAGACTACGAGATGCCCTAAGACTACGAGATGCCCTTAAGACTACGAGATGCCCGTAAGACTACGAGATGCCTGTAAGACTACGAGATGCCCTTAAGATGACGAGATGCCCTTAAGATGACGAGATGCCCTTAAGATGACGAGATGCCCTTAAGACTACAAGTTGCCCTTAAGATGATGACATGCCGTAGGAATATGAGATGCCCTTAAGATGACGAGATGCCCTTAAGATGACGAGATGCCCTTAAGACTACGAGATGCCCATAAGACTACGAGATGCCCATAAGATGACGAGATGCCCTTAAGACTACGAGATGCCCTTAAGATGACGAGATGCCCTTAAGATGACGAGATGCCCTTAAGACTACGAGATGCCCTTAAGACTACGAGATGCCCTTAAGATGACGAGATGCCCTTATGATGACGAGATGCCCTTAAAACTACAAGATGCCCGTAAGACTACGATGACAACAACTCTCTATTTATTTATGGGCACCACTGGCCTCCACTCACATTGAGAAGTCTATCCTGGAGGGCTGGACACGCCTCCACTCACATTGAGAAGTCTGTCCTGGAGGACTGGAGACGCCTCCACTCACATTGAGAAGTCTATCCTGGAGGACTGGAAACACCTCCACTCAGATTGAGAAGTATATCCTGGAGGATTGCTGGGAATACTCAAACCCCATAAAGAATGAATGTAATATCTCTAAATGGAATATGGAAAATGTACCCAGGACCTCGGGGTGAAGTGGACCTGTGTGGGACCAAAGGTGCTGCTACATTTGTTGCAATCTTGTCTCTTCACCACCCCAAAAAGTAGACTTCCTGGAGATGGTTCAGGAAGTAGAGAATTAAAGAGGGGTCCCAAAACACATTCCTCAACACACATTTACACAGACAGCTCCTAGGGAGCGGAGACAAAACACGTTCCTCAATACACATTTACACAGACAGCTCCTAGGGACCGGTGACAAAACACGTTCCTCAACACACATTTACACAGACAGCTCCTAGGGAGCGGTGACAAAACACGTTCCTCAACACACATTTACACAGACAGCTCCTAGGGAGCGGTGACAAAACACGTTCTTCAGCACACATTTACACAGACAGCTCCAAGGGACCGGTGACAAAACACGTCTCAGCAGCCTTCATTATCCCAGACATACA
>NC_092150.1:4866238-4898738 GCF_045791955.1 Oncorhynchus clarkii lewisi
GGACACACACACACTGGAAACACACTGGACACACACTGGACACACACACACACTGGACACACACTGGACACACACTGGACACACACTGGACACACACACACTGGACACACACTGGACACACACACACTGGACACACACACACTGGACACACACTGGACACACACTGAACACACACTGGACACACACACACTGGACACACACTGGACACACACTGGACACACACTGGACACACACACACTGGACACACACTGAACACACACACACTGGACACACACACACTGGACACACACTGGACACACACACACTGGACACACACTGGACACACACACACTGGACACACACACACTGGACACACACTGGACACACACTGGACACACACTGGACACACACTGGACACACACACACTGGACACACACTGGACAAACACTGGACACACACACACTGGACACACACACACTGGACACACACTGGACACACACACACTGGACAAACACTGGACACACACTGGACACACACACACTGGACACACACACACTGGACACACACACACTGGACACACACTGGACACACACTGGACACACACACACTGGACACACACACACTGGACACACACTGGACACACACACACTGGACACACACACACTGGACACACACTGGACACACACTGAACACACACTGGACACACACACACTGGACACACACTGGACACACACACACTGGACACACACTGGACACACACACACTGGACACACACTGAACACACACTGGACACACACACACTGGACACACACACACACTGGACACACACAAACTGGACACACACGCTGGACACACACACTGGACACACAAACCTGGACACACACACACTGGACACACACTGGACAAACACACACTGGACACACACACACTGGACACACACACACTAGACACACACACACTGGACACACACTGGACACACACACACTGGACACACACTGGACACAAACCTGACACACACACACTGGACACACACATACTGGACACACACACACTGGACACACACACTGGACACACCCGCTGGACACACACACACTGGACACACACACACTAGACACACACACTGGACACACCCGCTGGACACACACACACTGGACACACACACACTGGACACACACACACTGGACACACACACACTGGACACAGACACTGGACACACAAACACTAGACACACACACTGGACACACACACACTGGACACACACGCTGGACACACACACGCTGGACACACACACACTGGACACACACACACTGGACACACACACTGGACACACACTGGACACACACACTGGACACACACAATGGACAAACACACTGGACAAACACACTGGACACATACACTGGACACACACACTGGACACACACGCTGGACACACACACACTGGACACACACTGGACACACACACTGGACAGTAAAGGTCTGTTAATACAGGACTAGTAATACAGGACTAGTAAAGGTCCAATAATACAGGACTAGTAATAAAGGACTAGTAATACAGGACAAGTAAAGGTCCTCTAATACAGGACTAGTAATACAGGACTAGTAAAGGTCTGTAAATACAGGACTAGTAAAGGTCCTCTAATACAGGACTAGTAATACAGGACTAGTAAAGGTCTGTTAATACAGGACTAGTAATACAGGACTAGTAAAGGTCCTCTAATACAGGACTAGTAATACAGGACTAGTAAAGGTATGTTAATACAGGACTAGTAATACAGGACTAGTAAAGGTCCTCTAATACAGGACTAGTAATTCAGGACTAGTAATACAGGACTAGTAAAGGTCTGTTAATACAGGACTAGTAATACAGGACTAGTAATACAGGACTAGTAATACAGGACTAGTAATACAGGACTAGTAAAGGTCTGTTAATACAGGACTAGTAATACAGGACTAGTAATACAGGACTAGTAATACAGGACTAGTAATACAGGACTAGTAAAGGTCTGTTAATACAGGACTAGTAAAGGTCCTCTAATACAGGACTAGTAAAGGTCCTCTAATACAGGACTAGTAAAGGTCCACTAATACAGGACTAGTAAAAGTCTGTTAATACAGGACTAGTAAACGTCTGTTAATACAGGACTAGTAATACAGGACTAGTAAAGATCCTCTAATACAGGATTAGTAATACAGGACTAGTAATACAGGACTAGTAAAGGTCCTCTAATACAAGGACTAGTAAAGGTATGTTAATACAGGACTAGTAATACAGGACTAGTAAAGGTCCTCTAATACAGGACTAGTAATACAGGACTAGTAAATTCTGTTAATCCAGGACTAGTAATAGAGGACTAGTAAAGGTCTGTTAATACAGGACTAGTGAAGGTCCTCTAATACAGGACTAGTAATACAGGAATAGTAATACAGGACTAGTAATACAGGACTAGTAATACAGGACTAGTAATACAGGACTAGTAAAGGTCCTCTAATACAGGACTAGTAATACAGGACTAGTAAAGGTATGTTAATACAGGACTAGTAATACAGGACTAGTAATACAGGACTAGTAATACAGGACTAGTAATACAGGACTAGTAAAGGTCCTCTAATACAGGACTAGTAAAGGTAATCTAATACAGGACTAGTAATACAGGACTAGTAATACAGGACTAGTAATACAGGACTAGTAAAGGTCCTCTAATACAGGACTAGTAATACAGGACTAGTAATACAGGACTAGTAATACAGGACTAGTAAAGGTCTGTTAATACACGACTAGTAATACAGGACTAGTAATACAGACCTAGTAAAGGTCTGTTAATACACGACTAGTAATACAGGACTAGTAATACAGGACTATTAAAGGTCTGTTAATACAGGACTAGTAATACAGGACTAGTAATACAGGACTAGTAAAGGTCCTCTAATACAGGACTAGTAAAGGTCCTCTAATACAGGACTAGTAAAGGTCCACTAATACAGGACTAGTAAAGGTCCTCTAATACAGGACTAGTAAAGGTCTGTTAATACAGGACTAGTAATACAGAACTAGTAAAGGTCCTCTAATACAGGACTAGTAATACAGGACTAGTAATACAGGACTAGTAAAGGTCCTCTAATACAGGACTAGTAAAGGTCTGTTAATACAGGACTAGTAATACAGGACTAGTAAAGGTCCTCTAATACAGGACTAGTAATATAGGACTAGTAAAGGTCTGTTAATCCAGGACTAGTAATACAGGACTAGTAAAGGTCTGTTAATACAGGACTAGTAAAGGTCCTCTAATACAGGACTAGTAATACAGGACTAGTAATACAGGACTAGTAATACAGGACTAGTAATACAGGACTAGTAAAGGTCCTCTAATACAGGACTAGTAATACAGGACTAGTAATACAGGACTAGTAAAGGTCTGTTAATACAGGACTAGTAATACAGGACTAGTAATACAGGACTAGTAATACAGGACTAGTAATAGAGGACTAGTAATACAGGACTAGTAAATGTCTGTTAATACAGGACTAGTAAAGGTCCACTAATACAGGACTAGTAAAGGTCTATTAATACAGGACTAGTAAAGATCTGTTAATACAGGTCTAGTAATACAGGACTAGTAAAGGTCTGTTAATACAGGACTAGTAATACAGGACTAGTAAAGGTCTGTTAATACAGGACTAGTAAAGGTCCACTAATACAGGACTAGTAAAGGTCTGTTAATACAGGACTAGTAAAGGTCCTCTAATACAGGACTAGTAATACAGGACTAGTAATACAGGACTAGTAATACAGGACTAGTAAAGGTCCTCTAATACAGGACTAGTAATACAGGACTAGTAAAGCGCTGTTAATACAGGACTAGTAATACAGGACTAGTAATACAGGACTAGTAATACAGGACTAGTAATACAGGACAAGTAATACAGGACTAGTAAAGGTCCTCTAATACAGGACTAGTAATACAGGACTAGTAAAGGTCTGTTAATACAGGACTAGTAATACAGGACTAGTAATACAGGACTAGTAATACAGGACTAGTAAAGGTCTGTTAATACAGGACTAGTAAAGGTCTGTTAATACAGGACTAGTAATACAGGACTAGTAATACAGGACTAGTAAAGGTCTATTAATACAGGACTAGTAAAGGTCCTCTAATACAGGACTAGTAAAGGTCATCTAATACAGGACTAGTAATACAGGACTAGTAAAGGTCTGTTAATACAGGACTAGTAAAGGTATGTTAATACAGGACTAGTAATACAGGACTAGTAATACAGGACTAGTAATACAGGACTAGTAATACAGGACTAGTAAAGGTCCAATAATACAGGACTAGTAATACAGGACTAGTAATACAGGACAAGTAAAGGTCCTCTAATACAGGACTAGTAATACAGGACTAGTAAAGGTCTGTAAATACAGGACTAGTAAAGGTCCTCTAATACAGGACTAGTAATACAGGACTAGTAAAGGTCTGTTAATACAGGACTAGTAATACAGGACTAGTAAAGGTCCTCTAATACAGGACTAGTAATACAGGACTAGTAAAGGTATGTTAATACAGGACTAGTAATACAGGACTAGTAAAGGTCCTCTAATACAGGACTAGTAATACAGGACTAGTAATACAGGACTAGTAAAGGTCTGTTAATACAGGACTAGTAATACAGGACTAGTAATACAGGACTAGTAATACAGGACTAGTAATACAGGACTAGTAAAGGTCTGTTAATACAGGACTAGTAATACAGGACTAGTAATACAGGACTAGTAATACAGGACTAGTAATACAGGACAAGTAAAGGTCTGTTAATACAGGACTAGTAAAGGTCCTCTAATACAGGACTAGTAAAGGTCCTCTAATACAGGACTAGTAAAGGTCCACTAATACAGGACTAGTAAAAGTCTGTTAATACAGGACTAGTAAACGTCTGTTAATACAGGACTAGTAATACAGGACTAGTAAAGATCCTCTAATACAGGACTAGTAATACAGGACTAGTAATACAGGACTAGTAAAGGTCCTCTAATACAAGGACTAGTAAAGGTATGTTAATACAGGACTAGTAATACAGGACTAGTAAAGGTCCTCTAATACAGGACTAGTAATACAGGACTAGTAAATTCTGTTAATCCAGGACTAGTAATAGAGGACTAGTAAAGGTCTGTTAATACAGGACTAGTAAAGGTCCTCTAATACAGGACTAGTAATACAGGAATAGTAATACAGGACTAGTAATACAGGACTAGTAATACAGGACTAGTAATACAGGACTAGTAAAGGTCCTCTAATACAGGACTAGTAATACAGGACTAGTAAAGGTATGTTAATACAGGACTAGTAATACAGGACTAGTAATACAGGACTAGTAATACAGGACTAGTAATACAGGACTAGTAAAGGTCCTCTAATACAGGACTAGTAAAGGTAATCTAATACAGGACTAGTAATACAGGACTAGTAATACAGGACTAGTAATACAGGACTAGTAAAGGTCCTCTAATACAGGACTAGTAATACAGGACTAGTAATACAGGACTAGTAATACAGGACTAGTAAAGGTCTGTTAATACACGACTAGTAATACAGGACTAGTAATACAGACCTAGTAAAGGTCTGTTAATACACGACTAGTAATACAGGACTAGTAATACAGGACTATTAAAGGTCTGTTAATACAGGACTAGTAATACAGGACTAGTAATACAGGACTAGTAAAGGTCCTCTAATACAGGACTAGTAAAGGTCCTCTAATACAGGACTAGTAAAGGTCCACTAATACAGGACTAGTAAAGGTCAGTTAATACAGGACTAGTAAAGGTCTGTTAATACAGGACTAGTAATACAGAACTAGTAAAGGTCCTCTAATACAGGACTAGTAATACAGGACTAGTAATACAGGACTAGTAAAGGTCCTCTAATACAGGACTAGTAAAGGTCTGTTAATACAGGACTAGTAATACAGGACTAGTAAAGGTCCTCTAATACAGGACTAGTAATATAGGACTAGTAAAGGTCTGTTAATCCAGGACTAGTAATACAGGACTAGTAAAGGTCTGTTAATACAGGACTAGTAAAGGTCCTCTAATACAGGACTAGTAATACAGGACTAGTAATACAGGACTAGTAATACAGGACTAGTAATACAGGACTAGTAAAGGTCCTCTAATACAGGACTAGTAATACAGGACTAGTAATAAAGGACTAGTAAAGGTCTGTTAATACAGGACTAGTAATACAGGACTAGTAATACAGGACTAGTAATACAGGACTAGTAATAGAGGACTAGTAATACAGGACTAGTAAATGTCTGTTAATACAGGACTAGTAAAGGTCCACTAATACAGGACTAGTAAAGGTCTATTAATACAGGACTAGTAAAGATCTGTTAATACAGGTCTAGTAATACAGGACTAGTAAAGGTCTGTTAATACAGGACTAGTAATACAGGACTAGTAAAGGTCTGTTAATACAGGACTAGTAAAGGTCCACTAATACAGGACTAGTAAAGGTCTGTTAATACAGGACTAGTAAAGGTCCTCTAATACAGGACTAGTAATACAGGACTAGTAATACAGGACTAGTAATACAGGACTAGTAAAGGTCCTCTAATACAGGACTAGTAATACAGGACTAGTAAAGCGCTGTTAATACAGGACTAGTAATACAGGACTAGTAATACAGGACTAGTAATACAGGACTAGTAATACAGGACAAGTAATACAGGACTAGTAAAGGTCCTCTAATACAGGACTAGTAATACAGGACTAGTAAAGGTCTGTTAATACAGGACTAGTAATACAGGACTAGTAATACAGGACTAGTAATACAGGACTAGTAAAGGTCTGTTAATACAGGACTAGTAAAGGTCTGTTAATACAGGACTAGTAATACAGGACTAGTAATACAGGACTAGTAAAGGTCTATTAATACAGGACTAGTAAAGGTCTATTAATACAGGACTAGTAAAGGTCCTCTAATACAGGACTAGTAAAGGTCATCTAATACAGGACTAGTAATACAGGACTAGTAAAGGTCTGTTAATACAGGACTAGTAATACAGGACTAGTAATACAGGACTAGTAAAGGTCTATTAATACAGGACTAGTAAAGGTCCTCTAATACAGGACTAGTAAAGGTCATCTAATACAGGACTAGTAATACAGGACTAGTAAAGGTCTGTTAATACAGGACTAGTAAAGGTATGTTAATACAGGACTAGTAATACAGGACTAGTAATACAGGACTAGTAATACAGGACTAGTAATACAGGACTAGTAAGGGTCTGTTAATACAGGACTAGTAATACAGGACTAGTAATACAGGACTAGTAATACAGGACTAGTAAAGGTCCTCTAATACAGGACTAGTAAGACAGGACTAGTAAAGGTCTGTTAATACAGGACTAGTAAAGGTCTGTTAATACAGGACTAGTAATACAGGACTAGTAAAGGTCCTCTAATACAGGACTAGTAAAGGTATGTTAATACAGGACTAGTAATACAGGACTAGTAATACAGGACTAGTAAAGGTCTATTAATACAGGACTAGTAAAGGTCCTCTAATACAGGACTAGTAAAGGTCATCTAATACAGGACTAGTAATACAGGACTAGTAAAGGTCTGTTAATACAGGACTAGTAATACAGGACTAGTAATACAGGACTAGTAAAGGTCTATTAATACAGGACTAGTAAAGGTCCTCTAATACAGGACTAGTAAAGGTCATCTAATACAGGACTAGTAATACAGGACTAGTAAAGGTCTGTTAATACAGGACTAGTAAAGGTATGTTAATACAGGACTAGTAATACAGGACTAGTAATACAGGACTAGTAATACAGGACTAGTAATACAGGACTAGTAAGGGTCTGTTAATACAGGACTAGTAATACAGGACTAGTAATACAGGACTAGTAATACAGGACTAGTAAAGGTCCTCTAATACAGGACTAGTAATACAGGACTAGTAAAGGTCTGTTAATACAGGACTAGTAAAGGTCTGTTAATACAGGACTAGTAATACAGGACTAGTAAAGGTCCTCTAATACAGGACTAGTAAAGGTATGTTAATACAGGACTAGTAATACAGGACTAGTAATACAGGACTAGTAAAGGTCCACTAATACAGGACTAGTAAAGGTCTGTTAATACAGGACTAGTAAAGGTCCTCTAATACAGGACTAGTAATACAGGCCTATTAAAGGTCCACTAATACAGGACTAGTAAAGGTCTGGGCTATACTCAGCCTTGTCTGAGGATGGTAAGTTGGTGGTTGAAGATATCCCTCTAGTGGTGTGGGGGCTGTGCTTTGGCAAAGTGGGTGGGGTTATATCCTTCCTGTTTGGCCCTGTCCGGGGGTGTCCTCGGAGTGGGCCACAGTGTCTCCTGACCCCTCCTGTCTCAGCCTCCAGTATTTATGCTGCAGTAGTTTATGTGTCGGGGGGCTAGGGTCAGTTTGTTATATCTGGAGTACTTCTCCTGTCCTATTCGGTGTCCTGTGTGAATCTAAGTGTGCGTTCTCTAATTCTCTCCTTCTCTCTTTCTCTCTCTCGGAGGACCTGAGCCCTAGGACCATGCCCCAGGACTACCTGACATGATGACTCCTTGCTGTTCCCAGTCCACCTGGCTGTGCTGCTGCTCCAGTTTCAACTGTTCTGCCTTATTATTATTCGACCATGCTGGTCATTTATGAACATTTGAACAACTTGGCCAATGTACTGTTATAATCTCCACCCGGCACAGCCAGAAGAGGACTGGCCATCCCACATATGCTCTCTCTAATTCTCTCTTTCTTTCTCTCGGAGGACCTGAGCCCTAGGACCATGCCCCAGGAATACCTGACATGATGACTCCTTGCTGTCCCCAGTCCACCTGACTGTGCTGCTGCTCCAGTTTCAACTATTCTGCCTTATTATTATTCGACCATGCTGGTCATATTTGAACATTTGAACATCTTGACCATGTTTTGTTATAATCTCCACCCGGCACAGCCAGAAGAGG
Organism: Oncorhynchus clarkii lewisi; assembly: GCF_045791955.1. Classification (NCBI taxonomy): domain Eukaryota; kingdom Metazoa; phylum Chordata; class Actinopteri; order Salmoniformes; family Salmonidae; genus Oncorhynchus; species Oncorhynchus clarkii. Next base: position 4,875,219 of record NC_092150.1, read on the forward strand.
ACTGGCCACCCCACATAGCCTGGTTCCTCTCTAGGTTTCTTCCTAGGTTTTGGCCTTTCTAGGGAGTTTTTCCTAGCCACCGTGCTTCTACACCTGCATTGCTTGCTGTTTGGGGTTTTAGGCTGGGTTTCTGTACAGCACTTTGAGATATCAGCTGATGTACGAAGGGCTATATAAATAAATTTGATTTGATTTGATTTGTCTGTTAATACATGACTAGTAAAGGTCCTCTAATACAGGACTAGTAATACAGGCCTATTAAAGGTCCACTAATACAAGACTAGAAAAGGTCCACTAATACAGGACTAGTAAAGGTCTGTTAATACAGGACTAGTAATACAGGACTATTAAAGGTCCACTAATACAGGACTAGTAAAGGTCTGTTAATACAGGACTAGTAAAGGTATGTTAATACAGGACTAGTAATACAGGACTAGTAAAGGTCCACTAATACAGGACTAGTAAAGGTCCTCTAATACAGGACTAGTAAAGGTCCACTAATACAGGACTAGTAAAGGTCTGTTAATACAGGACTAGTAAAGGTCTGTTAATACAGGACTAGTAAAGGTCTGTTAATACAGGACTAGTAAAGGTCCACTAATACAGGACTAGTAAAGGTCCACTAATACAGGACTAGTAAAGGTCTGTTAATACAGGACTAGTAAAGGTCTGTTAATACCGGACTAGTAAAGGTCTGTTAATACAGGACTAGTAAAGGTCTGTTAATACAGGACTAGTAAAGGTCTGTTAATACAGGACTAGTAAAGGTCTGTTAATACAGGACTAGTAAAGGTCTGTTAATACAGGACTAGTAAAGGCCCAGTGCACTACTTTGTAAATATCTATACATACAGTACATATGTGTATTTTGCAAGAACCTCAGCACCCCCACTTCCTGCGGCTATGTTAGACTGCCTGCTGCCCTAGTTATTCTCTATGCAATAGGCTACACTACTACAAGTGGCTTATTACTTGCATTGGGAATGATATAAAATATATTATCGAAATAACTATGTGTCACCAATCTGATTTATTCATAGCAATACCTTGTAATTAACAGTCGTCATAGAGCAGCAAAGAGATGTCAGAGAATTGCCCGGCCCTCAAGATTCCGGAAGTTGCCAAAATGTAAACATATACTTGAAAAATTAAAAGATATCCAAACCCTTGCCTACTCCCTAAAACACGTGCTCCCTGGCTGACCTGCAGCACGTTGTCGCGGAAATGATTAGGTTATAGGTGAGGGGGACCACTTGTTCGCTATTATTGAGGACCCCAGTTCAAAACAATAGTTTTTTTTATTTTTTATAACCTTTTAACGTTGCACAACCACACAATTGAACCATCACTTTAACCCATTAACACCTTGTTTTGTTGCCTATGATGTTTGGTTTTTACAATTGGATTAGCAGCAAGGAGCAGTGAAAATAGCTAAATACTAGATATATAATATATACAAAGATTAAATTGTGTTAGAAGAAATCAAAGGCATAAGGAACCATTGGCGACCAGCATATAATCAAAGGCATAAGGAACCATTGGCGACCAGCATATGAGCGCATTCAGGCATGCGTCCAGCCTGGCTTCCATCCCAATACTCTTTCAGGACCACTCTTTTACTATACCCGCTGTTTCTTCTCTGAGCGTCACCGAGAGAAAGAAAGGAGAAAGAGAGAGAGAGAGAGAGGCTGACAAACTGACTACAGCTACCTGCTGGAAGCGAACGCACTGACTGGGAGGAGGATCGCACTCTCAACCGAGCAACAAGACAATACAAACAGCTACAACAAAACCCGCAATTAGAGAAGAGTTGTGTGTGTTTTCCAGACGGCAAAGAGGACTAATAATCATCATTACCATTGACCCAACGCCATCAGAAAACCCAGGAGTGAATATATAGCCATGTATTTGAATAGAGAAGAGAACAATAGCAAAGGTAATAATATTTTAAGAATGTATCCACTCTTTGCGAGGAGCACTCCGTGCCTGACAGTTTCAAGGTGTGTATTTGGGTACTGGGAGACGAGGGTATTAACCCGCTCTGTTTTACGATACTATTATGATAATCGCTGTTATGGGGATAAGTTGAGGGTCATTGTCACGGACATCTGTAGGGCATCTTGTAGGCTACACATAACGATCCAGACTGATGTTAATGTGTGTCATTGTAGGGCTCTAGGTCACTCTTCTCATCATATCAGATATTCATGTCAGCGTTATTTATAAACTAACCTTCCGTTTTGTCTTCAGTGCGATGATTTCCAAATGTAGGCTAGAATAAGCTACTTGTTGTTAGGCATAGATGGTCTGCCTGCCGACGGTTCGTGTCTTTTTGCTATTTTCACACCTATTCACTAGTAAAGGACAACCAAACACAAGGTCACAACAGCATCCACAACGATGACCAAGTGTATCTGTGGAAGAGGCTAGGATATCCTCTCTTCAGACGCCGACATTTGGCGGAAAAGCTACGCGTTATGGATTCGTTCATGAAAGAGAGAGGGGGGGGGGGGGGGGGTGGAAAGAAAGGAGCAATGTCTAGGTGAGGAAGAAGAGGAAGAAGAAGGGAAAGAAATAGGCATTTATTAGGAGTAATCTCTCCCACGTGTTTTGGAGGCGTGATGCGTGATTTGCGGGGTTTTCCAGTGTAATACTCCCTACTAGTGTCCCCCTATCTGGGTCGCGTTCATTCGCTCTGGGGCCGGGAGATAATTACCAGCACCACCTAGACGAGACCTGAAGGTCTGTAGTAGCCTAATAACACCTGCTGCTGCTGCTGCTGGAGGAGGGAGACGGAAGGGGAGAAAGGAGGGGAGGGTGAGGGAAGGAGAGAAAGGAGGAGAGAGAGAAAGGAGGAGGGTGAGGGAAGGAGAGAAAGGAGGAGAGAGAGAAAGGAGGGGAGGGTGAGGGAAGGAGAGAAAGTAGGAGAGAGAGAAAGGAGGGGAGGGTGAGGGAAGGAGAGAAAGTAGGAGAGAGAGAAAGGAGGAGGGTGAGGGAAGGAGAGAACGGAGGAGAGAGAGAAAGGAGGGGAGGGTGAGGGAAGGAGAGAAAGTAGGAGAGAGAGAAATGAGGAGGGTGAGGGAAGGAGAGAACGGAGGAGAGAGAGAAAGGAGGGGAGGGTGAGGGAAGGAGAGAAAGTAGGAGAGAGAGAAAGGAGGGGAGGGTGAGGGAAGGAGAGAAAGTAGGAGAGAGAGAAAGGAGGTGAGGGTGAGGGAAGGAGAGAAAGTAGGAGAGAGAGAAAGGAGGGGAGGGTGAGGGAAGGAGAGAAAGTAGGAGAGAGAGAAAGGAGGGGAGGGTGAGGGAAGGAGAGAAAGTAGGAGAGAGAGAAAGGAGGGGAGGGTGAGGGAAGGAGAGAACGGAGGAGAGAGAGAAAGGAGGGGAGGGTGAGGGAAGGAGAGAAAGTAGGAGAGAGAGAAAGGAGGGGAGGGTGAGGGAAGGAGAGAAGGGAGGAGAGAGAGAAAGGAGGGGAGGGTGAGGGAAGGAGAGAAGGGAGGAGAGAGAGAAAGGAGGGGAGGGTGAGGGAAGGAGAGAATGGAGGAGAGAGAGAAAGGAGGGGAGGGTGAGGGAAGGAGAGAAAGTAGGAGGGAGAGAAAGGAGGGGAGGGTGAGGGAAGGAGAGAAAGTAGGAGAGAGAGAAAGGAGGAGGGTGAGGGAAGGAGAGAACAGAGGAGAGAGAGAAAGGAGGGGAGGGTGAGGGAAGGAGAGAACGGAGGAGAGAGAGAAAGGAGGAGGGTGAGGGAAGGAGAGAAGGGAGGAGAGAGAGAAAGGAGGGGAGGGGAGGGTGAGGGAAGGAGAGAACGGAGGAGAGAGAGAAAGGAGAGAAAGGGGGAGGGGCGTTTTTTTTGTTCATTTCCTTTAGACGTTAGATAATGGTCTGGTGCGCTGTGAGACTGATAAGGCCACGATACAACTACCGGTCTATTTATTATGTGTGTGTGTGTGTGTGTGTGTGTGTGTGTGTTGTAATATCGAGTACAACAACAACTAGTCTACAGACTGAAGAAGCTTTTTTGGGAGGTGTAGTAGACAGAAGGAGGTATTACGTTCCAGTATTAGAGTCGGAATATTCCACTACTGCTCAGCTCCGGCTGCACATGTACTGATTCGGGGCCTTTTTTCTCTCACGTGAGCGTGTGGACTTTGACTGGCAGGTTGTTAGTCTGTAATCCGGTAGCCCGGTACGGCCGCATGCTCTCTGCTCTGGCTTTAAAATTCAACACGCGTCTCAAGGTGGAGGAGAGAGGAGGGGAGAGAGAGAGAGATGGAGAGGGAGGGAGAGAGAGATTGAGAGGGAGAGGAGAGAGAGAGTATGGAGAGAGAGAGAGCGAGAGAGAGAGAGAGACAGAGAGAGAGAGATTGAGAGGGAGAGAGAGACAGGGAGAGAGATAGAGGGAGAGAGATTGAGAGGGAGAGAGAGAGATATGGAGAGGGAGAGAGAGTATGGAGAGAGGGAGAGACAGAGAGAGAGAGATTGAGAGGGAGAGAGAGACGGAGAGAGATATGGAGAGGGAGAGAGATTGAGAGGGAGAGAGAGATATGGAGAGGGAGAGAGAGTATGGAGAGAGAGAGAGAGACGTGGAGAGGGAGAGAGAGAGAAATATGGAGAGAGAAAGAGAGGGAGAGGGATAAAGAGAGAGAGAGGGAGGGAGAGAGAAAGAGAGAGAGAGAGAAAGAGAGGGAGAAGGATAGACAGAGATGGATAGAGAGAGAAAGAGAGAGAGATGGAGTGCGAGAGAGAGAAGGAGAGAGGAAGAAAGTGAGAGAGAGAGGGAGAGAGATGAAGAGGGAGAGAGATAGAGAGAGAGGAGGAGAGGGAAAGAGAGGGAGAGAGAGGGAGAGAGATAGAGAGATGAAGAGGGAGAGGAGGAGAGGGAAAGAGAGTGAGAGTTGTGTGGACCATATCGATGACTAGAAGAGAAGTGGCTGGAGGACAAACGACTTGATCATCTCTCTCTCTCTATTCAATTTAAAAGGTTTTATTATCTGTCCAGGAGAGGGGACAAGGCCTGGTGGACCTGGAGAGCAGGGTGACAGAGGTCTGACTCAATGAGGTGCAGAGAGGATACTGAACCTACTGTCTCTCTCTCTCTCTCTCTCTCTCTCTCTCTGTGTACCTCTCTCTCTCTCTCTCTCTCTCTGTCCCTCTCTCTCTCTCTCTCTGTCCCTCTCTCTCTCTGTCCCTCTCTCTCTCTCTCTCTCTCTCTCTCTCTCGGTCCCTCTCTCTCTCTGTCCCTCTCTCTCTCTCTCTCTCTGTCCCTCTCTCTCTCTCTGTCTGTCTCTCTGTCTCTCTGTCTCTCTCTCTGTCTCTCTCTCTCTCTCTCTCTCTCTCTCTGTCCCTCTCTCTCTCTCTCTCTCTGTCCCTCTCTCTCTCTCTGTCCCTCTCTCTCTCTCTCTGTCTGTCTCTCTGTTTCTCAATTCAATTCAGTTCAGGGGTCTTTATTGTCATGGGAAACATATGTTAACGTTGCCAAAGCAAGTAAAATAGATCAGAAACAAAAGTGAAATAAACAATAAAAAATGTACAGTAAACAAATTACATTCACAAAAGTTCCAAAAGAATAAAGACATTTTAAATGTCACATTATGTCTATATGCAGTGTTGTAACGATGTACAAATAGTTAAAGTACAAAAGGGAAAATGAAAAAACATAAATCTAGGTTGTATTTTACATTGGTGTTTGTTCTTCTTCACTGGTTGACCTTTTCTCGTGGCAACAGGTCACAAATCTTGCTGCTGTGATGGCACACTGTGGAATTTCACCTAGTAGATATGGGAGTTTATCAAAATTGGATTTGTTTTTCAAATTCTTTGTGGATCTGTGTAATCTGAGGGAAATAGGTATCTCTAATATGGTCATACATTTGGCAAGAGGTCTCACGAACTCTCTCTACTCTCTACTGGGGAAATACATGCAGTCTGTTGTGTTGTTGTCTCTGCCTTCTTGCCCTTTGTGCTGTTATCTGTGCCCAATAATGGTTGTACCATGTTTTGTGCTGCTACCATGTTGTGCTGCTACCATGTTGTGCTGCTACCATGTTGTGTTGCTACCATGTTGTGCTGCTACCATGTTTTGTGCTGCTACCATGTTGTGCTGCTACCATGTTGTGTTGCTACCATGTTGTGTTGCTACCATGTTGTGTTGCTACCATGTTGTGTTGCTACCATGTTGTGCTGCTACCATGTTTTGTTGCTACCATGTTGTGTTGCTACCATGTTGTGCTGCTACCATGTTGTGCTGCTACCATGTTGTGTTGCTACCATGTTGTGTTGCCACCATGTTGTGTTGCTACCATGTTGTGCTGCTACCATGTTGTGCTGCTACCATGTTGTGTTGCTACCATGTTGTGTTGCTACCATGTTGTGCTGCTACCATGTTGTGCTGCTACCATGTTGTGTTGCTACCATGTTGTGCTGCTACCATGTTGTGCTGCTACCATGTTGTGTTGCTACCATGTTGTGTTGCTACCATGTTGTGCTGCTACCATGTTGTGCTGCCACCATGTTGTGCTGCCACCATGTTGTGCTGCTACCATGTTGTTTTTCACAATCGTCGTAAGAAGCGGACCAAAATGCAGCGTGGTATGTGTTCATGATGATATTTTAATTAAAGAAAACACTGAACACTGAATACAAAACAATAAACGAATAACGACCGTGAAGCCAATATAAGAACTGTGCTGACACAAGCAACTAACATAGACAATCACCCACAACCCACAATGACAAAACAGGCTACCTAAATATGGTTCCCAATCAGAGACAACGACTAACACCTGCCTCTGATTGAGAACCATATCAGGCCCAAACACAGATACAGACAAACTAGACATCCAACATAGAATGCCCACTCAGATCACACCCTGACCAAACAAAACATAGAAACATACAAAGCAAACTATGGTCAGGGTGTGACATTGTTGTCATGTTGTGTTGCTACCATGCTGTGTTGTCATGTGTTGCTGCCTTGCTATGTTGTTGTCTTAGGTTTATGTAGTGTTGTCTCTCTTGTCGTGATATGTGTCTTGTCCTATATTTATAAATATTTTATTATATGTTATATTTATACATATGTATTTATTTATTTATTATTATTATATATATTTTTTATCCCAGGACCCGTCCCCACAGGAGGCCTTTTGCCTGTTGGTCATTGTGAGTAAGAATTTATTCTTTAACTTACTTGCTTAGTTAAAAATAAAGGTTACCTACAATACATCCCGAATAGCAAACCATTCCCTGTATAGCAGTATGGACGCTGGTCAAATGTAGGCAAGAGGGTACCATTTGGGACGCAGGCAATGTCTGCCCGTTTGAAAATTGGCCTCAACTTTCAACTTAACTTCAGCTATAGAAATACTTTTTCCAAGGTTTGGCAGCTGTCCATGATGGCAGTGCATTGGCAGAAATATTGAATTATATTTTTTAAAGGTTATATAACTGGTGATGAGAAATTATTAGTTTTTCAGGGTTGTGAAGCTGTTTGGATAACACAATTGAATTATCTCTTGGCAAACACCTTCACACAAACGGATCCTGTGTGAGAAAAAACTAAAACATTTATGACAAATATTACTAAACCTTGGAGAAGTGGGAGAATATCAGAAATAAAACCCTGACAAAGCTACGGCTATTCGCCCCCACAGTGACATGCAGTTTGTGTCAGTATTTCAGTCAACAAGGTATCTATTATCATCAGTATTTCAGTCAACAAGGTATCTATTTGTATGAGTTTTTCAGTCAACAAGGTATCTATTATCATCAGTATTTCAGTCAACAAGGTATCTATTGGTATCAGTATTTCAGTCAACAAGGTATCTATTTTCATCAGTATTTCAGTCAACAAGGTATCTATTGGTATCAGTATTTCAGTCAACAAGGTATCTATTGGTATCAGTATTTCAGTCAACAAGGCATCTATTGGTATCAGTATTTCAGTCAACAAGGTATCTATTATCATCAGTATTTCAGTCAACAAGGTATCTATTGGTATCAGTATTTCAGTCAACAAGGTATCTATTTTCATCAGTATTTCAGTCAACAAGGTATCTATTTTTTATCAGTTTTTCAGTCAACAAGGTATCTATTGGTATCGGTATTTCGGTCAACAAGGTATCTATTTTCATCAGTATTTCAGTCAACAAGGTATCTATTTTCATCATTATTTCAGTCAACAAGGTATATATTGGTATCCGTATTTCAGTCAACAAGGTATCTATTTGTATCAGTATTTCAGTCAACAAGGTATCTATTTTCATCTGTATTTCAATCAACAAGGTATCTATTGGTATCAGTATTTCAGTCAACAAGGTATCTATTGGTATCAGTATTTCAGTCAATAGGGTATCTATTGGTATCTGTATTTCAGTCAACAAGGTATCTATTTTCATCAGTATTTCAGTCAACAAGGTATCTATTGGTATCAGTATTATAGTCAACAAGGTATCTATTTGTATCAGTATTTCAGTCAACAATGTATCTATTTTCATCAGTATCAGTCAACAAGGTATCTATTGGTATCAGTATTTCAGTCAACAAGGTATCCATTGGTATCAGTATTTCAATCAACAAGGTATCTATTGGTATCAGCATTTCAGTCAACAAGGTGTCTGTTTTCATCAGTATTTCAGTCAACAAGGTATCTATTGGTATCAGTATTTCAGTCAATAGGGTATCTATTGGTATCTGTATTTCAGTCAACAAGGTATTTATTTTCATCATTATTTCAGTCAACAAGGTATATATTGGTATCCGTATTTCAGTCAACAAGGTATCTATTTGTATCAGTATTTCAGTCAACAAGGTATCTATTTTCATCTGTATTTCAATCAACAAGGTATCTATTGGTATCAGTATTTCAGTCAACAAGGTATCTATTGGTATCAGTATTTCAGTCAATAGGGTATCTATTGGTATCTGTATTTCAGTCAACAAGGTATCTATTTTCATCAGTATTTCAGTCAACAAGGTATCTATTGGTATCAGTATTATAGTCAACAAGGTATCTATTTGTATCAGTATTTCAGTCAACAATGTATCTATTTTCATCAGTATCAGTCAACAAGGTATCTATTGGTATCAGTATTTCAGTCAACAAGGTATCCATTGGTATCAGTATTTCAATCAACAAGGTATCTATTGGTATCAGCATTTCAGTCAACAAGGTGTCTGTTTTCATCAGTATTTCAGTCAACAAGGTATCTATTGGTATCAGTATTTCAGTCAATAGGGTATCTATTGGTATCTGTATTTCAGTCAACAAGGTATCTATTTTCATCAGTATTTCAGTCAACAAGGTATCTATTGGTATCAGTATTTCAGTCAACAAGGTATCTATTTGCATCAGTATTTCAGTCAACAAGGTATCTATTTTCATCAGTATTTCAGTCAACAAGGTATCTATTGGTATCAGCATTTCAGTCAACAAGGTATCTATTTTCATCAGTATTTCAGTCAACAAGGTATCTATTTTCATCAGTTTTTCAGTCAACAAGGTATCTATTGGTATCGGTATTTCAGTCAACAGGGTATCTATTGGTATCAGCATTTCAGTCAACAAGGTATCTATTTTCATCAGTATTTCAGTCAACAAGGTATCTATTTTCATCAGTATTTCAGTCAACAAGGTGTCTATTTTCATCAGTATTTCAGTCAACAAGGTATCTATTGGTATCAGCATTTCAGTCAACAATGTATCTGTTTTCATCAGTATTTCAGTCAACAAGGTATCTATTGGTATCTGTATTTCAGTCAACAAGATATCTATTGGTATCGGTATTTCAGTCAACAAGGTATCTATTGGTATCAGTATTTCAGTCAACAAGGTATCTATTTGCATCAGTATTTCAGTCAACAAGGTATCTATTTTCATCAGTCTTCAGTCAACAAGGTATCTATTGGTATCAATATTTCAGTCAATAGGGTATCTAATTGGTATCAGATTTACAGTCAACAAGGTATCTATTTTCATCAGTTGTTCAGTGAACAAGGTATCTATTGGTATCAGTATTTCAGTCAACAAGGTATCTATTGGTATCAGAATTTCAGTCAACAAGGTATCTATTTTCATCAGTATTTCAGTCAACAAGGTGTATATTGGTATCCGTATTTCAGTCAACAAGGTATCTATTTGTATCAGTATTTCAGTCAACAAGGTATCTATTTTCATCTGTATTTCAATCAACAAGGTATCTATTGGTATCAGTATTTCAGTCAACAAGGTATCTATTGGTATCAGTATTTCAGTCAATAGGGTATCTATTGGTATCTGTATTTCAGTCAACAAGGTATCTATTTTCATCAGTATTTCAGTCAACAAGGTATCTATTTTCATCAGTATTTCAGTCAACAAGGTATCTATTGGTATCAGTATTATAGTCAACAAGGTATCTATTTGTATCAGTATTTCAGTCAACAATGTATCTATTTTCATCAGTATCAGTCAACAAGGTATCTATTGGTATCAGTATTTCAGTCAATATGGTATCTATTGGTATCCGTTTTACAGTCAACAGGGTATCTATTTTCATCAGTATTTCAGTCAACAAGGTATCCATTGGTATCAGTATTTCAATCAACAAGGTATCTATTGGTATCAGCATTTCAGTCAACAAGGTGTCTGTTTTCATCAGTATTTCAGTCAACAAGGTATCTATTGGTATCAGTATTTCAGTCAACAAGGTATCTATTTGCATCAGTATTTCAGTCAACAAGGTATCTATTTTCATCAGTCTTCAGTCAACAAGGTATCTATTGGTATCAATATTTCAGTCAATAGGGCATCTATTGGTATCAGATTTACAGTCAACAAGGTATCTATTTTCATCAGTTTTCAGTCAACAAGGTATCTATTGGTATCAGTATTTCAGTCAACAGGGTATCTATTGATATCAGTATTTCATTCAACAAGGTATCTATTGGTATCAATATTTCAGTCAACAAAAATCCCCTTTCCTCTTGGCCCCAACCCTTGCCTGTCCTCTTGGCCCTAACCCTTGCCTGTCCTCTTGGCCCTAACCTTTGCCTGTCCTCTTGGCCCTAACCCTTGCCTGTCCTCTTGGCCCTAACCTTTGCCTGTCCTCTTGGCCCTAACCCTTGCCTGTCAGTCAACAAGGTATCTATTTTCATCTGTATTTCAGTCAACAAGGTATCTATTGGTATCAGTATTTCAGTAAACAAGGTATCTTTTGGTATCAGTATTTCAGTCAACAAGGTATCTATTGGTATCAGTATCTCAGTTAACAAGGTATCTATTGGTATCAGTATTTCAGTCAACAAGGTATCTATTTTCATCCGTTTTTCAGTCAACAAGGCATCTATTAGTATTATTATTTCAGTCAACAAGGTATCTTTTGGTATCAGTATTTCAGTCAACAAGGTATCTATTGGTATCAGTAATTCAGTCAACAAGGTATCTATTGGTATCAGTATTTCAGTCAACAAAAATCCCCTGTCCTCTTGGCCCTAACCCTTGCCTGTCATCTTGGCCCTAACCCTTGCCTGTCCTCTTGGCCCTAACCTTTGCCTGTCCTCTTGGCCCTAACCCAATGGGGAAGATAGGGGTTAAATTTCACCTGGCAGAGTTTGGCGGTACACCATATTGCTTTGGTCCACCTAACATATCATCAAAACACACCTTCATATTCTATAGCTACAGTCCATACCTGTTGACGCCTTCATATTCTATAGCTACAGTCCATACCTGTTGACTCCTTCATTCTATAGCTACAGTCCATACCTGTTGACTCCTTCATTCTATAGCTACAGTCCATACCTGTTGACACCTTCATTCTGTAGCTACAGTCCATACCTGTTGACTCCTTCATATTCTCTAGCTACAGTCCATACCTGTTGACACCTTCATTCTGTAGCTACAGTCCATACCTGTTGACACCTTCATTCTGTAGCTACAGTCCATACCTGTTGACTCCTTCATATTCTCTAGCTACAGTCCATACCTGTTGACTCCTTCACTCTATAGCTACAGTCCATACCTGTTGACACCTTCATTCTGTAGCTACAGTCCATACCTGTTGACACCTTCATTCTATAGCTACAGTCCATACCTGTTGACACCTTCATTCTATAGCTACAGTCCATACCTGTTGACTCCTTCATATTCTATAGCTACAGTCCATACCTGTTGACTCCTTCATATTCTATAGCTACAGTCCATACCTGTTGACACCTTCATTCTATAGCTACAGTCCATACCTGTTGACTCCTTCATTCCAGGGCCCTGGTCAAAAGGAGTGCACTAGGGAATAGGGTGCCATTTGAGATATAACCTTGGTCAAAAGTAGTGCACTAGATAATAGGGTGCCATTTGAGATATAACCTTGGTCAAAAGTAGTGCACTAGGGAATAGGGTGCCATTTGAGATATAACCTTGGTCAAAAGTAATGCACTAGATAATAGGGTGCCATTTGAGATACACCCTTGGTGAAAAGTAGTTCACTAGGGAATAGAGTGACACAGCCCACAGTGACCCCTACTGACCAAAGCAGAGAGCACAAGCACAGGGTGAAAAAACCGTCTTGATGGATTTCAAACCAAACATTTAATATTTCACAGTAATGGCATTTGTCTCCCTTTTTTCCCCAGGCAGAGTTATGATGATTCTTGGTATAAACCGATACATCCCTAAACCTGCTGAAGGAATGCAAAGGATCCGGGTTGGGAAGGCTGTTTAGGATCTGTGATATGGTGTGAAGAGTAGCGTCGGCCAGAGAATGGGAGGGTTCATCACCTCTCTGTTATGGTTGCTCTGCCGGGGGAAATTGATGATGTCCTGCTCTTCATGGTTAATTCACTCATTTAGAATTGGAAATGATTTGTGGGATTGTTGCTGCTGAGGCGTGGGTCTAATGTCCATGTCTGGTTGGAAGATGAATTGAGAGAGGAGGAGGGGGGGTGCGAAAGATGGCAAAGCTATGAATATGAGCTTTTTATTCAATCAGTGTACATGTCTGTGGATACAGAGCTTCTATCTGGGAGATTACTATAGATGTCTAAAGATGTCTTACTAATGCCCTGGGACCTAATAACGACTTATAGAAAAAGCCTTTACATACTGTATCAGCTTCTCTGGTCCAGAGCCATATATTTAGAGAGTTGGGCCGTAGATCACTCCAGAGCCATATATTTAGAGAGTTAGGCTATGGGTCACTCCAGCCCGTATATTTAGAGAGTTGGGCCATAGGTCACTCCAGAACCATATATTTAGAGAGTTAGGCTATGGGTCACTCCAGACCGTATATTTAGAGAGTTGGGCCATTGGTCACTCCAGATCCATATATTTAGAGAGTTGGGCCATTGGTCACTCCAGCCCGTATATTTAGAGTGTTGGGCCATTTGTCACTCCAGAACCATATATTTAGAGAGTTAGGCTATAGGTCACTCCAGACCGTATATTTAGAGAGTTGGTGTAAGACAAACTAATCATTCATAAACAGGTGCTACCAATAAACATACAAGGAGGGGGAGGAAAGACAATCAGTGGCAGCTAATAGGCCGGTGACGACGACCGCCGAGCGCCACCCGCCCGGGAAGGGAAACCACCCTCGGTCGGACTCGTGACAGTACCCCCCCCCCCTGACGCGCGGCTCCCGCAGCGCGCCGACACCGGCCTCGAGGTCGACCCGGAGGACGAGGTGCAGGGCGATCCGGATGGAGGCGATGGAAATCCCTCAACATGGATGGATCCAAGATGTCCCCCACCGGTACCCAGCACCTCTCCTCCGGGCCGTACCCCTCCCAGTCCACGAGGTACTGCAGGCCCCTCACCCGGCGTCTTGAGTCCAGAATGGCCCGGATCGTATACGCCGGGGACCCCTCGATGTCCAGAGGGGGGGAGGGACCTCCGGCACCTCACTGTCCTGCAGGGGACCAGCTACCACCGGCCTGAGGAGAGACACATGAAACGAGGGGTTAATACGATAATAGGAAGGGAGTTGTAATCGATAACACACCTCGTTTATTCTCCTCAGGACTTTAAAGGGCCCTACACACTGCGGACCCAGCTTCCGGCAGGGCAAGCGGAGGGGTAGGTTTCGGGTCGAGAGTCAGACCCTGTCCCCCGGTACAAACACAGGGGCCTCACTGCGGTGGCGGTCAGCACTCCTCTTCTGCCGTCCACTCGCTTGTTGTAGCGATTCCTGGACGGCCCTCCAGGTCTCCTTGGAGCGCTGTACCAATTCCTCCACCGCAGGAGCCTCGGTCTGGCTCGGATGCCATGGTGCCAGGACCGGCTGGTACCCCAACACACACTGAAAAGGGGACACGTTAGTAGAGGAGTGGCGTAGTGAGTTCTGGGCCATTTCAGCCCAGGGAATGTATCGTGCCCACTCCCCTGGCCGATCCTGGCAATACGACCGCAGAAACCTACCCACCTCCTGGTTCACTCTCTCCACCTGCCCATTGCTCTCGGGGTGATAACCGGAGGTCAGGCTGACAGAGACCCCCAAACGTTCCATGAACGCCCTCCATACCCGAGACGTGAATTGGGGGCCCCGATCAGAAACGATGTCCTCCGGCACCCCGTAGTGCCGAAAGACATGGGTGAATAACGCCTCCGCAGTCTGTAGGGCTGTAGGGATACCGGGCAACGGGAGGAAACGGCAGGACTTAGAGAACAGATCCACAATCACTAGAACCGTGGTGTTCCCCTGAGACGGCGGAAGATCGGTCAGGAAATCTATGGACAGATGTGACCATGGCCGCTGTGGAACGGGGAGGGGTTGTAACTTCCCTCTAGGAAGGTGCCTAGGAGCCTTACTCTGGGCGCACACTGAACAGGAGGAGACATAACCCTTAACGTCCTTAGCCAAAGTAGGCCACCAATACCTCCCCTGAAGGCTCCCCACTGTCCTCGTCACCCCAGGGTGACCCGAGGAGGGTAGGACGTGAGCCCACCGAATCAGTTTGTCCCGAACACCAAGCGGCACGTACCTTCGCCCCGCTGGACACTGAGGAGGCGCGGGTTCCGCCCGTAATGCCCGCTCGATGTCCGAGTCCACCTCCCATACCACTGGTGCTACCAGTTTTGAGGCGGGAAGGATGGGAGTAGGTTCGGTGGACCCATCCTCCGTGTCGTAAATGCGGGACAGTGCGTCAGCCTTTACGTTCCGGGAGCCCGGTCTATAAGACAAAGTAAACCGGAACCGGATGAAGAATATGGCCCACCTTGCCTGACGTGGGTTAAGTGTCCTAGCTGCCCGAATATACCTCAGGTTCTGGTGGTCGGTCCAGATGAGAAAAGGGTGCTTAGCCCCCTCAAGCCAGTGTATCCACACCTTCAGAGCTCTAACCACCGCTAGCAACTCCCGGTCCCCCACATCATAGTTACTCTCCGCTGGGCTGAGCTTCCTTGAGAAGAAAGCGCAGGGGCGGAGTTTTGGTGGCGTACCCGAGCGCTGTGATAGCACGGCACCCACCCCAGCCTCAGACGCGTCCACCTCCACTATGAATGCTAGAGAGGGGTCCGGATGCGCCAACACGGGCGCATCAGTGAACAGCGCCTTCAACTTGTTGAATGCTCCGTCCGCCTCTGCTGACCACTGCAACCGCACCGGGCCCCCCTTCAGCAGTGAGGTAATGGGAGTCGCTATCTGGCCAAAACCCTGGATAAACCTCCGGTAGTAGTTGGCAAAACCCAAAAACCGCTGCACCTCCTTTACCGTGGCCGGAGTCGGCCAATTACGCACGGCCCTAATGCGGTCGCCATCCATCACTACCCCCGAGGTGGAAATGCGATAACCCAGAAAACAGACGGCTCATTTAGAGAACACGCATTTCTCAGCCTTGACGTATAGGTCATGCTCCAGCAGTCTACCAAGCACTTTGCGCACCAGAGACACATGCGCGGTGTGAGTGGCAGAGTAGATCAGAATGTCATCGATATAAACAACCACTCCCTGCCCGCACAGGTCCCTGAGAATCTCGTCTACAAAGGATTGAAAAACGGCTGGAGCATTCTTTAACCCATACGGCATGACGAGGTACTCATAGTGGCCTGATGTGGTACTAAATGCGGTTTTCCACTCGTCTCCCTTCCGAATACGCACCAGACTATACGCGCTCCTGAGATCCAGTTTTGTGAAGAACTGCGCTCCTTGGAATGATTCCACCGCCGTAGCGATGAGAGGTAGAGGGTAACTATACCCCACTGTGATGGCGTTTAGACCTCTATAATCAATACACGGACGCAAACCTCCCACCTTTTTTCTCACAAAAAAGAAACTCGAGGAGACGGGTGAGATGGAGGGCCGAATGTACCCCTGTCCCAGCGACTCCGTGACATATGTCTCCATATGGGAGATATATATACATATATGTCTCCTCCTGGGACAGCGGGTACACGTGACTCTTGGGAAGCGCAGCGGCTACCTGGAGATCTATCGTACAATCCCTTCCCGGTCGATAAGGTGTTAATTTAGTCGCTTTCACTTTACTGAAAGCGATTGCCAAATCGGCATACTCGGGGGGAATGCACACCGTGGAACCCTGGTCTGGACTCTCCACCGACATGGCACAGATGGAAACTCCCAAACACTCCTCTTACCACCCCTGGAGAACCCCGTCTCCACGAAATCTTAGGATTGTGCCGGGCCAGCCAGGGAATCCCCAGCACCACTGGAAACGCAGGCGAATCAATAATTTAAAAAACTGATATGCTCCCCTGCGTCACCATGCCCAGTGGAACCGTGGTCTCCCTGACCATCCCTGACCCTAATGGCCCTATCTAGGGAGTGCACGGGGAAAGGAGAATCTATTGGCACCAGCGGAACCCCTAACTTAAGGGCGAGTCCGCGATCCATAAAGTTCCCAGCTGCGCCTGAATCGACTAGCTCCCTATGCTGGGAAGAGGGAAAAAAGTGAAGAAATAAGGTTAAGACAAACATGTGGCCAACAGGGGGGTCTGGGTGAGTTTGATGCTGACTCACCTGGGGTGACCGAGAAGCGTTCCTCCTGCCATCTCTACTCCCAGACGGACCCCCCCAGCACCGATCAGACGGGTGTCCTCTCCGACCACAGTTGGTGCAGGGGAGGCCTCCTCCTCCGGTACCCCTCGGCACAGCCCCTCCCAACTCCATCGGAATGGGAGCGGAGGGGCTGGGTGGTGGAACGCACAGGACCCTCTCTGAACGCCCGCGGGCAGCCAGCAGATTGTCCAGTCGAATGGACATGTCAATCAGCTGATCCAGTGACTGAGCGGTATCCCGACACGCTAACTACCGGCAGACGTCCTCTCGGAGACTACACCTGTAGTGGTCCATAAGGGCCCTGTCGTTCCACCAAGATCCTGCTGCCAAGGTCCGGAACTCCAGCGCGTAATCCTGGGCGCTCCTCCTCTCCTGCCTGAGATGAAATAGTCGTTCTCCCACCGCTCGGCCGGTCTAGAGGGTGATCAAACACGGCACGGAAGCGGCGGGAAAACTCTGGGTAGTGCTCCCGCGCTGAGTCTGGGCCATTCCAGACTGCGTTCGCCCACTCCAGAGCACGACCCGTGAGGCAGGAGATGAGGACACTCACCCTCTCTGCTCCTGAGGGAGTGGGTCTGACGGTGGTCAGGTATAGCTCCAGCTGAAGCAAAAACCCCAGGCGGGCCGGCTGTCTAATAAAGACAAACTAATCATTCATAAACAGGTGCTACCAATAAACATACAAGGAGGGGGAGGAAAGACAATCAGTGGCAGCTAATAGGCCGGTGACGACGACCGCCGAGCACCACCCGCCCGGGAAGGGAAACCACCCTTGGTCGGACTCGTGACAGTTGGGCCATTGGTCACTCCAGAACCATATATTTAGAGAGTTAGGCTATAGGTCACTCCAGAACCATATATTTAGATCACTCCAGACCATATATTTAGAGAGTTGGGCCATAGGTCACTCCAGAACCATATATTTAGATAATTAGGCTATGGGTCACTCCAGACCGTATATTTAGAGAGTTGGGCCATTGGTCACTCCAGAACCATATATTTAGAGAGTTAGGCTATAGGTCACTCCAGACCGTATATTTAGAGAGTTGGGCCATAGGTCACTCCAGAACCATATATTTAGAGAGTTAGGCTATGGGTCACTCCAGAACCATATATTTAGAGAGTTGGACCATAGGTCACTCCAGACCGTATATTTAGAGAGTTAGGCTATGGGTCACTCCAGACCGTATATTTAGAGAGTTGGGCCATTGGTCACTCCAGAACCATATATTTAGAGAGTTAGGCTATAGGTCACTCCAGACCGTATATTTAGAGAGTTGGGCCATAGGTCACTCGAACCATATATTTAGAGAGTTAGGCTATGGGTCACTCCAGACCGTATATTTAGAGAGTTGGGCCATAGGTCACTCCAGAACCATATATTTAGAGAGTTAGGCAAACTTTTAGAATTTAGAATATTGCAGAAATCTCATTGTCCAAACTCTCCAAAGGGTAATGCCATCTTGCAACCTTGGGACGTCCAAACCCGAAACCTTTTGCATTTAACTTCAGTAGTGTGATGTCAGATTTGGGACGTCCCACAGATCCCGTTTAGACTTTAACGCTCTTTAAATACATTACCAAATATATATTTTTATAACTAAACCAAGATAGACCACATCCTGTTGTTTCCAATGGGAACAAACGAGTCGTAGTGGGCAGAACAAGCAAGGAGGTGGGCAGAGCCAATCACGAACTAGCAATATCCAATTAGCCCGTTCTAGCGTCATCTGCATATTTCCGTTAGGGAACAGCTACTCTGTGAGGTGCGCTTGTGCAATAATTCAATTCGCCTTCGCACTCCTTCTAAAACAACGCCATTTATTACAACTTTGGCAAATTGTAAAGTCTACAAAACTTAGTCCACTCTGCTCTTAACAGGTTCTAGTTTTGGGAACAGAAAAATGTATTGAGATCAAATGTTTCAATGATGAGACAATGTGCAGAACGGTGAGTCAACATCCATCTTGTAACGGCTTTCTTCGGGTGAAGGAGAGTCGGACCAAAATGCTGCGTGTAGATTGCGATCCATGTTTATTAAACTGAAGCAACACGAATCTAAATACAAACACTACAAAACAATAAACGTAACAGCCTAATACTCGTGCACATAACCACGTACATCAGGACACTAAGGACAATCACCCACGAAACACTCAAAGAATATGGCTGCCTAAATATGGTTCCCAATCAGAGACAACGATAAACACCTGCCTCTGATTGAGAACCACTCCAGACAGCCATAGACTTAACTAGAACACCCCACTAAGCTACAATCCCAATACCAACACACCACATACAAAAACCCATGCCACACCCTGGCCTGACCAAATAAATGAAGATAAACACAAAATACTTCGACCAGGGCGTGACACATCTCCTTCCGTCTCCTCCCACTTCCGTCCACTGGGCTTCCTCTCATTACCATATTTGGTAGTGAGGGGAAACGCCAAGCCGGATGTTTCACATTGCTTCCTCTCATTACCATATTTGGTAGTGAGGGGAAACGCCAAGCCGGATGCTTCACATTGCTTCCTCTCATTACCATATTTGGTAGTGAGGGGAAACACCAAGCCGGATGCTTCACATTCATACGTCCGATTAAATATCTATCTCATTGTTGTGTCGGTGACATCACTCTGGGTCAGTCTACTTGACGACGACGCTGTAATTTACAGCCCCAGTTTATGTCTCCAGTCCTTAATCAATCAGAGAGACAAACGGTTTAAACACTGTGATTTATTATTGAACTGTGGGGAGAGTCTCAGGATTTATCTCAAATGGCACCCTATTCCCCGATGTAGTGCACTACTTTTGACCAGAGCCCTGTGGGCCTTTGTCAAAAGTAGTGCACAATGGAAAAGAGTGCATTTAGGGACCTAGTCCCTAGTGGAAGGATACAGAGAGAGAGAAAGAGAGAGAGAAAGGGCAATAAATACAGTCCCTAAGTGGAAGGATACAGAGAGAGAAAGAGAGAGAGAAAGGACAATAAATACAGTCCCTAGTGGAAGGATACATAACTGGGGATTTGTGAGCAGACTAATCACATATTGAAAGTATTGGAGTTTTTACTTCATACAGAGAAATATAACGTTACTAAAACAAGACTATGTAGGAGAATTAATCCAGAGTGACTCACAGTCCAGTTACAGTTTAATGATTTACAGTACAGTGATTTACAGTACAGTGATTTACAGCACAGTGATTTACAGTACAGTGATTTACAGCACAGTGATTTACAGTAGTGTGATTCACAGCTCAGTGATTTACAGTAGTGTGATTCACAGCTCAGTGATTTACAGTTCAGTGATTTACAGTTCAGTGATTTACAGTACAGTGATTTACAGTTCAGTGATTTACAATACAGTGATTTACAGTACAGTGATTTACAGCACATTGATTTACAGTTTAGTGATTTACAGCACAGTGATTTACAGTTCAGTGATTTACAGCACAGTGATTTACAGCACAGTGATTTACAGAACAGTGATTTACAGTACAGTGATTTACAGCACAGTGATTTACAGCACAGTGATTTACAGTTCAGTGATTTACAATACAGTGATTTACAGTACAGTGATTTACAGTACAGTGATTTACAGTTCAGTGATTTACAGTACACTAATTGCGTATTGAACTAGAACCCCTTTTGGTTACTGGCCCAATGCGTTAACCGTTTGGATACCTGACGCCTTTCCTCTTTGTGTTCCTCTTTGTTGTTTGCCCCTTAAATTATTTTTTAAATATATATTCATGAGAATTATAATTCATGATAAAACTGTCAATTAACTGAGAAATAAAAGGCTACAGGCAAAGCCTGTCGATCTACAAAGACAATATTTATATTTCAAGATTTTATAAATGTCCTTGTCTTCAGTCCAATATAGTGTTTACCTACAGGATGATGATGATCAATCCCATCAGGCTGTGTAGTGAGAGGTCTCTTCACTATCAATCCCATCTGGCTGTGTAGTGAGAGGTCTCTTCACTGTCAATTCCATCAGGCTGTGTAGTGAGAGGTCTCTTCACTGTCAATCCCATCAGGCTGTGTAGTGAGAGGTCTCTTCACTGTCAATCCCATCATGCTGTGTAGTGAGAGGTCTCTTCACTGTCAATCCCATCATGCTGTGTAGTGAGAGGTCTCTTCACTGTCAATCCCATCAGGCTGTGTAGTGAGAGGTCTCTTTACTGTCAATCCCAACATGCTGTGTAGTGAGAGGTCTCTTCACTGTCAATCCCAACATGCTGTGTATTGAGAGGTCTCTTCACTATCAATCCCAACATGCTGTGTAGTGAGAGGTCTCTTCACTGTCAATCCCATCAGGCTGTGTAGTGAGAGGTCTCTTCACTGTCAATCCCAACATGCTGTGTAGTGAGAGGTCTCTTCACTATCAATCCCAACATGCTGTGTAGTGAGAGGTCTCTTCACTGTCAATCCCATCAGGCTGTGTAGTGAGAGGTCTCTTCACTGTCAATCCCAACATGCTGTGTAGTGAGAGGTCTCTTCACTATCAATCCCATCAGGCTGTGTAGTGAGAGGTCTCTTCACTGTCAATCCCAACATGCTGTGTAGTGAGAGGCTTAACCATTCTGCCTGGATGACATCCTCTCAAGCATGGGGCTGATATAGTTATTATATGATGTGCTGCTTCTCTCTGTCTCTCTCTCTCTCTCTCTGTGTGTCTCTCTCCTCTCTCTATCTCAATAGCTCCCTCTCTCTTTCTCTCTGTCTCTCACTCTCCCTCACTTTCTCTCTCACTCTTTCTCTATCTCTCTCTCTCACCTCTCTTTCTCTATCTCTCTCTCATCTCTCTTTCTCTCTCTCCTCTCTTTCTCTCTCTCTCTCACCTCTCTTTCTCTCTCTCTCTCTCACCTATCATTCTCTCTCTCTCACCTCTCTTCTCTCTCTCTCTCTCACCTCTCTTTCTCTCTCTCACCTCTCTTTCTCTCTCTCACCTCCCTTTCTCTCTCTCACCTCTCTCTTCCCTCTCTCTTCCCCCTCTCTTCCCTCTCTCTCTTCCCTCTCTCTTCCCTCTCTCTCCCCTCCCCTCTCTCTCTCTCTTCCCTCCCCTTTCTCTCTCTCTCTCTCTCCCTCTCCATCTTTCTTTCTCTCTACTTCCCCCCTCCTCTCTCTCTCTCTTCCCTCCCCTTTCTCTCTCTCTCTCTCTCTCTCTCTCTCTCTCTCTCTCTCTCTCTCTCTCTCTCTCTCTCTCTCTCGCTCTCTCTTGCTCTCTCTTGCTCTCTCGCTTTCTCTCTCCCACTCTCCCACTCTCACTCTCTCTCTCTCTGCTTCAACTCTTCTCACTGTATCAGCTGACAGAGAGGAGAGATGAGGGGGAGGTATTTATCTCACTTGTCATTGCTCTGACATTTTCTTCTGTCCCTTTCTCTTCTGGGAAGTCGAAGTAGTAGGAGAGGAGAGAGGTACTGTTGAAGTGGAGAGGAGGAGGAGAGGAGAGATGTACTGTTGAAGAGGAGAGGAGGAGGAGAGGAGAGAGGTACTGTTGAAGAGGAGAGGAGGAGGAGAGGAGAGAGGTACTGTTGAAGAGGATAGGAGAGGGGTACTGTTGAAGAGGAGAGGAGAGAGGTACTGTTGAAGAGGAGAGGAGAGAGGTACTGTTGAAAGCAGGAAGTAAGGAGGAGGAGAGGAGAAGGCTCTGAACGAGCCTTGGCGCACTAGCCTGTCAAGGTCACACAGAGGAGAGAAGGCCCTGAACGAGCCCTGGACTAGCCTGTCAAGGTCACACAGAGGAAAGCAGGCCGGGCATGTGTGTGTGTGTGTGTGTATTTTTTTAATAAATGTTTTTATCAAGTGAGGACAAATGCTCGCCTGCTTCCCTTGCCTTCAATGCTACGGGCGGCAACAATGTCATACAGTGCCTTGCAAAAGTATTCATCCCCCTTGGCTTTTTTCCTATTTTGTTGCGTTACAACCTGTAATTTAAATGGATGTTTATTTGGATTTCATGTAATGGACAAACACAAAATAGTACAAATTGGTGAAGTGAAATGAAAAAAAATATCTTCTTTCAAAAAAAATTAAAATATTTAAAACGGAAAAGTGGCGTGTATATGTATTCACCCCCTTTGTTATGAAGCCCCTAAATAAGATCTGGTGCAACCAATTACCTTCAGAAGTCACATAATTAGTTAAATAAAGTCCACCTGTGTGCAATCTAAGTGTCACATGATCTCAGTATATATACACCTGTTCTGAAAGGCCCCAGAGTCTGCAACACCACCAAGCAAGCGGCACCATGAAGACCAAGGAGCTCTCCAAACAGGTCAGGGACAAAGTAGTGGAGAAGTACAGATCAGGGTTGGGTTATAAAAAAAAAGATTAGAAACTTTGAACATCCCACAGAGCACCATTAAATACATTATTCAAAAATTTAAAAAAAACATGTGACAAAGAGACCAAAGATAACCCTGAACACAGCGGAGATTGGATTATCTGTCCATAGGACCAGTTTAAGCCGTACACTCCACAGAGCTGGGCTTTATGGAAGAGTGGCCAGAAAAAAAGCCATAAGCAAACATG